>NC_134486.1:217993099-218287190 GCF_040206685.1 Ascaphus truei
CTAAGCCACCTATCCCAGTTGTCCTCTATCTCATCCATGAGAGGCTCAGGGACATACGGGTACTCCAAACCGTGGGAAGATTTATACCGAGCCATTATGGTTCTCTCGGCCCTACTAATTCTAGTCAGGTCAGCCTTACCTGCCCTCCCAGGCAACACCCATGATAGGGGCTCATCAGGATCCACGGGGTCTGATAGTATGCTAGGACCCATAGGCTCTATTTCCCTATTCTCAATCTGCAGCCATCGCTCCTGCAGCTCTCTGTCCCTCTGTTCTGGGGTAAACTCTCCCACAGCCCACCAGTAGTCCACTACATCCTCTCGCCGGATGAGGAACCGAGTGCGGTCCATCCAGGCGGAGTACCCTTCAAATAATGAGGCCCACCAACGGCTCTCCTTAAATCTATCTGACCTCCCTGACTCCCTATCATCGTCTATGGAAAATATCCCCGATGACCGTGCGGATCATGGCAGGAACCATCTGGACGACCCCGGGGCCCTTATCGCTGGCTCGGGCGCTGGCGTGACCACTCTCAATTCTCCCCCTCCCCGAGAATCACCCTCCGTAGCGCCACTGCGCTGTCTTTCCCCAGTCCGTCTCCCTTCTCCCCCTGATGATATGTCCACGGACTCCAGACTAGGCGGGGAACCCGGGGACCGTGTGATTGGGGCAGGGGTTTTAGCTAGGGCGGGGCATTGGGCGGATGGGCAAGGAATGGGACCCCACGGGGTTACGACCCGTTCCTGGCTGTCCGTAGACTGGTCCAATGAGGACACCTCACCCTCCTCAGTCCTTGGATCGCCCCTCCAACTCCTGGGCCTTGTAGGTGATCGGGGACCTTCCCCCGATCGCCGAAGCGTCGCTGCACTCTTCCTTGGGGTTCCGCTGTCGCCACCGGAAGTGATGTCCTCCCCGGAACCGGAAACACCGTCATCGCGGGTTGGACCCCCATTCGGGATCTCTTCCTCAATGACGACATCCGGAAGCTCCGCCGTCGTCCTCACCGGAAGTGATGCCGTCTCTCCACGTGCGCCTGTGGCCTGGCATGGCCTCTCCGCTCCTACACCGTCTGCTGGGGCAAGGTAAGTGAAGGGACTCCTCTTACCCGTCCGCAGGGGTGCCGGCGTCTCTCGTCCGTCGCCGCCACGTTCCGAGGCGGAGGGACTCCGTCTCTCGGCTCGCCGATCTGCGGGGGACGTCCTGTCTTTCTGACAGCTGCTAGTACCACGGGGTGTCGTCCTCCCCGGTTCCATTCTGGGCCTCGCTGCTACCTCCGCAAGTTCCCGGAGATCCTCGTCCGAGTATTCTCCCTTCTCGGTGCGGTCTGGAGGTGACCCGACTGCTGCGGTTGCGGACGACCCAGCCGACTTGACCGGCTCCAGTCCCCTTTCTCCGGGACTCGCACGTCCTATCCACAGTGCGCCAGGGGACTCGGCGGTTCGCTTAGCCTGGTCCCCCGGGGGGTCAGCCGATTGTATCGGAATAAACGTTGGCATAGGCCATAAGTACAGTGTCCCGCAAATGGGGCAACGTGCTGCCGTGTTGACCGTGCCTCCGGGCAGCCCGCATTGTAGGCAGAGCCCGACCACCGTCTCGGTGTTAGCCACCCTTACTACCAGTAGCCCGCCGGGTACTGAGTAGGGCTGAGTAGAGACCATAGTTCCCACAGCGGAGGGGCAGGCCATTCTTTTGGTAGGGACCACTTTCAGTGTGGGTCTCTCCAGGTCAGTGGTTCCTCGCAACTGACCGGTAGAAGCTTCTGGGCCAGCCACTTCCTGCCTCGGCTCCTCCTTTCGCTGACATAGCTGGAACCCGACCCCAGGGGTTGCATTTATGGGCGGGTCCCACAAGGGAATATCATGCCCCTTAATTAAGGCCGCGCCTCTCTCAGTCCTGGTGGGCGCGGTCTGTATTTTCGCGCCAGTTTCCTCCTCAGAGCTGGATTCTTTTCCCGCGGCTAGTTCCCGCCTTCTCCTTGCAGCAGCTTTGCGTGCAAAATATCCCTCTTTCTTGCAAATTGTTTCCGCGGCCGGAACTACTTTTTGTAGTGGCGCCGTCTGGTTATCAGTCCCTGGGCCCAGTGGGTGCATTCCCACAGGCCATAGTTGAAAGTCACTCCCCCTGGTGGAAATAAGTGGAGGGTCCCATAGACTAAGCGGTTGACTCAGCACCGGGGCTGAGTTAGTTACTGTCCATGCAGGCGCAGCCATAGCTTTCGCGCCATGCCCCCCATCAGGGCGGGGCTCTGCTGTTCGCGCCATTCCCGGCCAGCTCTTTGCAAGTTCTGCATCGGCCATTTCTCCTGTGACTGTCCCATGCGGTTTCCCTAGCAAGCGGGAATCGCCATTTTGGTTGGCTTTTAAGCCCAAAAAGTCATTTTATTTGCTCTCCTCGCGGGGTTCTCCCCCAATTATTACAATTTCCTCACACTCTTCAAGGGTGGCCCCTCGGTGTCCCAGACAGGATAAAAACGGGGCAGCCACGGCCTTCGCTCCGCTCCAGAGCAGACTGGTTAACGATAACTCGGCGACAGTTTGCTCTTCAGTGGGGTGCACGCCTCGGGTGCCCTCCCCATCAGCCTCTGGTCGCCATTTTGGGTTCTCCGCACCACGCGGATCCTCCATTCTTTGGGTTGTCACACTCTCGTACCAATTATCGTACATGGGGCTCCGCTCTGCGGGGCAGCCTCCACATCAGTACAATAAAGAGTTGCTCAGATGCACCACCACATGTGTACCTGAACTAGGCTGGACTCATGTTGCACTACCTCAGGCTAGGCTCACTCTCTCAGTGTCTGCTGTGTCTTCTTCCTCCCAGTCTGTTCTCCCTATGGTAAGTGTCTGGAATGGGCTAGGTACTCTGGCTCTGCCATGCAGTACTTGGGGCGTCTACCTCTCTTGGTCAGCCTAGCGCAGACCCTCTCCAGGATTCCTGACCAAGTTACAGGCTATCCCTTCTGGCGTCCTACCAACTAGCACTGCCTCAAGGTGACTCGGTCAGCTATAGCCCGGCTCCAGACCCCTCACTCCTTTCAGGCCCCTAGGTTGTCCCTGCGAACTGACAATATCCCGTCAGCCCCCTGACCACCCCTAGGTCCGTCCCTACACAGCACAGAGTGGCAGCAGACACTCTCCCTGTTTCCCAGTGTGCCTAGCTAGAGCCTGTCCTGATGACAGATCTGATCTCAGCAGCTCGCCTCCAAATGTAACGGTGTTTCTGGCCCGGCCTGACCCACCCAATCTCACATTGGCCCCTGTGGTCTAACCGGCCCCCATTACAGTGTGGTAGTGTCTGGTGGTGCACCTGTTGGCAACAGGACTCCTGAGTCTCCCGCATGATGGTGTGTGGGGAGGACCCGTCCAGACAGGCAGCTGAGGTAGTGTGCTGAGTCTCACCTAGTTCCAGTGCAGCGCCTCCACCTCATCAGGGTCCCTGCGTCCGCAAGGGGATGATCCTGTTGAGGAACTCCTCCGTGGTGCTCCTCTCTGTACACTCACTCCACACATGTACACGAGAGGGTTTGTGAATGAGAACATCTTTATTGGTGATGTGGGCTAGCTGCCCCTTGCAGTAGAGTCTTAGCCACTCATTCTGTAGTCAGTGCCTCCCTTTAAAAGGTGTCTCTCTCTCCTTAGATAGGGATTCCCTATCCCCGCAGGGATCACTGCCCTGTGCCAGGTCCCTGGACACAGTCTCCTCTGGGTCACTACAACATAACCCCCAGTCTCTTAGGCTAGTACTTGAACTTGGATGCAGATCTCTGACAGAACTCCTGCAGAGCTCCTGCAGAACTCTGGCTGAACTGAACGTAGATCTGTGCAGAACTAACTTTAGGCTCAGTGCTGTGCCTTATGTATACTCTGGAAGCTGACACACCTCTGACATCACTAACCATGGAGTCAGAGCATGTGACCACTCCCATCCATACACAGGGCACTCCACCAGGGTGTGAGGGCAAACCTCCATAATTACTGCTGGCATGCCCACAACTTACCAGGCCTTACTGTCAGCAGGAGAGATGACTGTAGCCATTTTACATGTCCGCTACATTCTCCCCCTGGTGAATCCCATCGTCCTCGCTGGGACCTAAATTTGTATACCCCTTTTCCAGGATGCACTGAAATACAACACATAATTGGTTAACTTTTCATACAAATCTTCATGGTGTATAACAAAATGAATACAGTACATTCCGCCAAGCCCGCCCCGACCAGCAGCCACGAACCCGCGTAATGTATCAGTACCTCCTAAAAATAGTGATTCGGGTCAGGCTTCTTGACCTCTCTCCCGCCCATATCTATGACCGTGACGTGATAATGCCTAGGCAGTCCCCTCTCAGGCCTATATGTCACCCTGTGCTTATAGATATTTCGGCCAATGCCCCATACCCGCACTAAGTGCTCTATGCGCTCCTCAGCCTTCTTTCCTATCACGGAACTCCCTCTCCCCACTAGGTGCATTTCTATGGCCTCCCTAAGCCACCTATCCCAGTTGTCCTCTATCTCATCCATGAGAGGCTCAGGGACATACGGGTACTCCAAACCGTGGGAAGATTTATACCGAGCCATTATGGTTCTCTCGGCCCTACTAATTCTAGTCAGGTCAGCCTTACCTGCCCTCCCAGGCAACACCCATGATAGGGGCTCATCAGGATCCACGGGGTCTGATAGTATGCTAGGACCCATAGGCTCTATTTCCCTATTCTCAATCTGCAGCCATCGCTCCTGCAGCTCTCTGTCCCTCTGTTCTGGGGTAAACTCTCCCACAGCAAACCAGTAGTCCACTACATCCTCTCGCCGGATGAGGAACCGAGTGCGGTCCATCCAGGCGGAGTACCCTTCAAATAATGAGGCCCACCAACGGCTCTCCTTAAATCTATCTGACCTCCCTGACTCCCTATCATCGTCTATGGAAAATATCCCCGATGACCGTGCGGATCATGGCAGGAACCATCTGGACGACCCCGGGGCCCTTATCGCTGGCTCGGGCGCTGTCGTGACCACTCTCAATTCTCCCCCTCCCCGAGAATCACCCTCCGTAGCGCCACTGCGCTGTCTTTCCCCAGTCCGTCTCCCTTCTCCCCCTGATGATATGTCCACGGACTCCAGACTAGGCGGGGAACCCGGGGACCGTGTGATTGGGGCAGGGGTTTTAGCTAGGGCGGGGCATTGGGCGGATGGGCAAGGAATGGGACCCCACGGGGTTACGACCCGTTCCTGGCTGTCCGTAGACTGGTCCAATGAGGACACCTCACCCTCCTCAGTCCTTGGATCGCCCCTCCAACTCCTGGGCCTTGTAGGTGATCGGGTACCTTCCCCCGATCGCCGAAGCGTCGCTGCACTCTTCCTTGGGGTTCCGCTGTCGCCACCGGAAGTGATGTCCTCCCCGGAACCGGAAACACCGTCATCGCGGGTTGGACCCCCATTCGGGATCTCTTCCTCAATGACGACATCCGGAAGCTCCGCCGTCGTCCTCACCGGAAGTGATGCCGTCTCTCCACGTGCGCCTGCGGCCTGGCATGGCCTCTCCGCTCCTACACCGTCTGCTGGGGCAAGGTAAGTGAAGGGACTCCTCTTACCCGTCCGCAGGGGTGCCGGCGTCTCTCGTCCGTCGCCGCCACGTTCCGAGGCGGAGGGACTCCGTCTCTCGGCTCGCCGATCTGCGGGGGACGTCCTGTCTTTCTGACAGCTGCTAGTACCACGGGGTGTCGTCCTCCCCGGTTCCATTCTGGGCCTCGCTGCTACCTCCGCAAGTTCCCGGAGATCCTCGTCCGAGTATTCTCCCTTCTCGGTGCGGTCTGGAGGTGACCCGACTGCTGCGGTTGCGGACGACCCAGCCGACTTGACCGGCTCCAGTCCCCTTTCTCCGGGACTCGCACGTCCTATCCACAGTGCGCCAGGGGACTCGGCGGTTCGCTTAGCCTGGTCCCCCGGGGGGTCAGCCGATTGTATCGGAATAAACGTTGGCATAGGCCATAAGTACAGTGTCCCGCAAATGGGGCAACGTGCTGCCGTGTTGACCGTGCCTCCGGGCAGCCCGCATTGTAGGCAGAGCCCGACCACCGTCTCGGTGTTAGCCACCCTTACTACCAGTAGCCCGCCGGGTACTGAGTAGGGCTGAGTAGAGACCATAGTTCCCACAGCGGAGGGGCAGGCCATTCTTTTGGTAGGGACCACTTTCAGTGTGGGTCTCTCCAGGTCAGTGGTTCCTCGCAACTGACCGGTAGAAGCTTCTGGGCCAGCCACTTCCTGCCTCGGCTCCTCCTTTCGCTGACATAGCTGGAACCCGACCCCAGGGGTTGCATTTATGGGCGGGTCCCACAAGGGAATATCATGCCCCTTAATTAAGGCCGCGCCTCTCTCAGTCCTGGTGGGCGCGGTCTGTATTTTCGCGCCAGTTTCCTCCTCAGAGCTGGATTCTTTTCCCGCGGCTAGTTCCCGCCTTCTCCTTGCAGCAGCTTTGCGTGCAAAATATCCCTCTTTCTTGCAAATTGTTTCCGCGGCCAGAACTACTTTTTGTAGTGGCGCCGTCTGGTTATCAGTCCCTGGGCCCAGTGGGTGCATTCCCACAGGCCATAGTTGAAAGTCACTCCCCCTGGTGGAAATCAGTGGAGGGTCCCATAGACTAAGCGGTTGACTCAGCACCGGGGCTGAGTTAGTTACTGTCCATGCAGGCGCAGCCATAGCTTTCGCGCCATGCCCCCCATCAGGGCGGGGCTCTGCTGTTCGCGCCATTCCCGGCCAGCTCTTTGCAATTTCTGCATCGGCCATTTCTCCTGTGACTGTCCCATGCGGTTTCCCTAGCAAGCGGGAATCGCCATTTTGGTTGGCTTTTAAGCCCAAAAAGTCATTTTGTTTGCTCTCCTCGCGGGGTTCTCCCCCAATTATTACAATTTCCTCACACTCTTCAAGGGTGGCCCCTCGGTGTCCCAGACAGGATAAAAACGGGGCAGCCACGGCCTTCGCTCCGCTCCAGAGCAGACTGGTTAACGATAACTCGGCGACAGTTTGCTCTTCAGTGGGGTGCACGCCTCGGGTGCCCTCCCCATCAGCCTCTGGTCGCCATTTTGGGTTCTCCGCACCACGCGGATCCTCCATTCTTTGGGTTGTCACACTCTCGTACCAATTATCGTACATGGGGCTCCGCTCTGCGGGGCAGCCTCCACATCAGTACAATAAAGAGTTGCTCAGATGCACCACCACATGTGTACCTGAACTAGGCTGGACTCATGTTGCACTACCTCAGGCTAGGCTCACTCTCTCAGTGTCTGCTGTGTCTCCTTCCTCCCAGTCTGTGCTCCCTATGGTAAGTGTCTGGAATGGGCTAGGTACTCTGGCTCTGCCATGCAGTACTTGGGGCGTCTACCTCTCTTGGTCAGCCTAGCGCAGACCCTCTCCAGGATTCCTGACCAAGTTACAGGCTATCCCTTCTGGCGTCCTACCAACTAGCACTGCCTCAAGGTGACTCGGTCAGCTATAGCCCGGCTCCAGACCCCTCACTCCTTTCAGGCCCCTAGGTTGTCCCTGCGAACTGACAATATCCCGTCAGCCCCCTGACCACCCCTAGGTCCGTCCCTACACAGCACAGAGTGGCAGCAGACACTCTCCCTGTTTCCCAGTGTGCCTAGCTAGAGCCTGTCCTGATGACAGATCTGATCTCAGCAGCTCGCCTCCAAATGTAACGGTGTTTCTGGCCCGGCCTGACCCACCCAATCTCACATTGGCCCCTGTGGTCTAACCGGCCCCCATTACAGTGTGGTAGTGTCTGGTGGTGCACCTGTTGGCAACAGGACTCCTGAGTCTCCCGCATGATGGTGTGTGGGGAGGACCCGTCCAGACAGGCAGCTGAGGTAGTGTGCTGAGTCTCACCTAGTTCCAGTGCAGCGCCTCCACCTCATCAGGGTCCCTGCGTCCGCAAGGGGATGATCCTGTTGAGGAACTCCTCCGTGGTGCTCCTCTCTGTACACTCACTCCACACATGTACACGAGAGGGTTTGTGAATGAGAACATCTTTATTGGTGATGTGGGCTAGCTGCCCCTTGCAGTAGAGTCTTAGCCACTCATTCTGTAGTCAGTGCCTCCCTTTAAAAGGTGTCTCTCTCTCCTTAGATAGGGATTCCCTATCCCCGCAGGGATCACTGCCCTGTGCCAGGTCCCTGGACACAGTCTCCTCTGGGTCACTACAACATAACCCCCAGTCTCTTAGGCTAGTACTTGAACTTGGATGCAGATCTCTGACAGAACTCCTGCAGAACTCTGGCTGAACTGAACGTAGATCTGTGCAGAACTAACTTTAGGCTCAGTGCTGTGCCTTATGTATACTCTGGAAGCTGACACACCTCTGACATCACTAACCATGGAGTCAGAGCATGTGACCACTCCCATCCATACACAGGGCACTCCACCAGGGTGTGAGGGCAAACCTCCATAATTACTGCTGGCATGCCCACAACTTACCAGGCCTTACTGACAGCAGGAGAGATGACTGTAGCCATTTTACATGTCCACTACATATATATAAAGGGGCCTGTATCTCGGGGAGCAGGGGGTCCCCAGACCTAAAACCAAAGCGGTTCAGCTCCGGAGACCCTCTGCACATCTACACTATGAATAAAAATGTATTTTAAATGTATTCATTTATTTATTTATTTAGATTTATTTATTAATTGTACTGCTGCTGTGTGTGAATTTTTTTTATTGTGGGTAGTGGGGGTGGGTGAAGGGTGTATTAGCCCCAACGGTGGTTGTTTAGGGCTTGCGGGGGGGTAGCGGGTGCACTTAACCCCTTCACGACCGTAGCAGTTAATACCGCTACGGTCGTGAAGGGGTTAATTGCACCCGCTACCCCCCCGCAAGCCCTAAACAACCACTGATGGGGCTAATACCCCCTTCACCCACCCCCACTACCCACAATAAAAAAAATTCACACACAGCAACAGCACAATTAATAAATAAATCTAAATAAATACATGAATAGAAATAAATACATTTAAAATACATTTTTATTCATAGTGTAGATGTGCAGGGGGTCTCCGGAGCTGAACCGCTGTGGTTTTAGGTCTGGGGACCCTCTGCTCCCCGAGATACAGGCCCCTTTAGGGGGTGCCGGTATCCCTCTGCTTGGTTTACAGGCCGCGGTCACGTGATCGGGACCTTCAAATGCAGAGGGATACCGGCACCTCATAAAGGGGGCTGTATCTCGGGGAGTAGGGGGTCCCCGGACCTGAAACCAACGCGGTTCAGCTCCAGAGACCCCCTGCACATGTACACTATGAATAAAAATGTATTTTAAATGTATTTATTTATATTCATTTATTTATTTAGATTTATTTATTTAGATTTATTTATTTATTTGTGCTGCTGCTGTGTGTGAATTTTTTTTATTGTGGGTAGTGGGTAGTGGGTCTGGGTGTGGTTATTTACACGGGATCCCCCTCCCCACATTTACATACAGTACACTGCACTCAGAAACACAGGCAGGGAGATTTAACCGACACAATAGGGGGAGGGGGGCTTACACAGATTAGTCAAAGCAGGGAAGCTTAGCAGACACAATAGGGGGAGGGTTTTTTACACAGGTTACAGTCAAGGCAGGGAGGTTTAACACACACATTAAAAATATGTATTAAATGTATTTATTGTTTATTCTGCCTTAACCCTTCATTGCCTTAGCGGCTATCAGCTATGGTAATGAAGCAGCATTTCTGTATTTTTAATAATATTGTGCAGGAGCAGGGGGTCCCCTGAGCATTAATTTCTGGCTCAGGGAACCCCCTGCTCACTGTACAATATTATTAAAAATACAGAAATGCTGCTTCGTTACCATAGCACATAGCCGCTAAGGTAAGGAACGAGTGTTTATTTATATGTGTGTTTTATTTATACTGTACATGTGCAGAGGGTCTCCGGAGCTGAACCATTTTGGTTTTAGGTCTGGGGACCCCCTGCTTCCCGAGATACGGGCCCCTTTAGGGGGTGCCGGTATCCCTCTGCATTGTTTACATGCCGCGGTCACGTGATTGGGACCTTTGAATGCAGAGGGATACCGGCACCTCATAAAGGGGGCCGTATCTCGGGGAGCAGGGGGTCCCCGGACCTGAAACCAAAGCGGTTCAGCTCCGGAGACCCCCTGCACATGTACACTATGAATAAAAATGTATTTTAAATCATTTTTAATGTGCCGATGTTTGCGCAGAGAGAGCAGCGGTTCTCTCTCTGCTGCAAACACATCTCACCAGGGGACGGCCTATAGTATCATTGATGTGCATATACAGTACTGTATGTGTATGTTAGGGGTTATAGGGGTTGTTGTTATACAATATATACAGTATATACTGCATTACAATTCATGAATTTCTCGGCTTCAAAGACAACAGCTCGCAAACGCCCCCATGCGTTTTTACACGGCATTGCAGTATTGCAGCCAGCGAGGATAAAATGCTTAAATCACAGCCGCGATATAACGCTAAATACCCCGGGAGAAAACGACACAAAACCGCAGATAACCGGGATACTCCGAAATTCGCGGAGCTAGCCAAGTAAGAATAAAGTTGGTCGGTAGTGTAAAGGGTTTAATAGAACACTCACATCAACATCTACATACTTACCTCCCTAGGGAGTAATTTATGTGGAACGTCCTAGTATCTATTAACAGGATTACATATATGGTTACTTGGAGATTTCTCCTTACTCCCTGTTGAAGTTACTACATCACCCATTTTTTAACTAAATTTTATGAGTTTGCGCCGTTGTTTTTGGTTAAATAAAACTTTATTATTTTGACCTATTTAGGTTTTTAGTGGTACTGTCCTCCCACAGTGTTGGGAGCAGTTACTTTATGTACTTATACAAGCCAACTTGACATTATGTTGAGGAGTATTTGAAACCCTCCCTATTATACAGCTATAGAGTGCAATTATTAGGGATCTTTGGGAGACATTGTGATCTTCTGATTTGTGTGTATACCTAAGGTATATTCACAGGTATCTATACCCACATCGAGTATAGCTGGTTTATCTTATATTTGAGTGCTCTCTCCTAAATTGGTTTCTCTTCTCAAGCAAAACCTGAATTTCCTGAGGAAGATGAGATTTCTAAAGGTCTGTGTCTGGCCAAAAAAGTGCATGGAATTTAGTTTTCGAACCATGTAATTTTTAGACATAGATCATTCTTAATACAGAGAATGCCAGATTCTTATTTCATCAAATTGCATGCAATTTCTGGGAGATTTTGCTTTGAGAATATCAGAGTTTAATTAATTGTCCCATTGTTTTTCTCTTCCCTTGAGCAGAGTTTTATCTACTTAATTTTAAAGAGTAGCGGCTTGGTTTTCAAAAAGTACTTGCTTGATTTGTGCCTTATTATGTGTATAACCAGACATTGAATGAAGAGCTACATAATGCTAACCATCTATGTCCTCACGTGTTTGATAAGGGGATGTCATATGAAACACTTAGCTACAGTTTTTATGATGCTACAAGGAAAGTTGTTGTAATCAGCAAATAATATTTGGTACAAAAACGTATTAGACCAATATATACTAAAATACATTAAAATAAACTATTTGCATGACTATGAACATTACGCCATATGAATTGGCATTTATGTTTGATTATGTTCCAGACTGCAAATTGAGAACAAAAAAATAATATTAAAGATTTGTTTTCAATATTTTTATATATTATTTACATTATATCTATATTTTTCTTTCCAGGTGAAATTAAGTTTTTATTTTGTCTATTGAACAAATAAGACTTGAAAGACTATTGCATCATCTTGAAAATTGGCCCTACACAGATTGCATGAAATACATGTGCCAAAGTGAAAAGACTTGGATAGAGAAACTCTTCAAGTGCGCTGGCCAAGATGTACGTGGAACTTGGAGGGTGGCCACCTTTGTCTAGGCCTGAGAAAGCAGCAACCTTTGTTAGTGCCAGCAAATATATAACTTTCCCAAAGTCAGCATGAAAAATTTGTATGCTTTCTAATACATCTGTAAAAAAAAACCTCTACTTTTTCAAAAAGTCATTATAAAAGTTTCTATTTCTGTAATATACACTACAGGTGCGCCGACAAGTATTCTAAAACTTGCCTTAAACTTGCCTTGAAAAATCTGGGGCTATCACCAACAAGATCCAGGTACATCCTGGGTACATCCTGGGTACATCCTGGGTACATGCTGGGTACATGCTGAAACATTTCAGTGACATTTCTGCAGAGACTAATGGCCCATCGGTTTAACACAGCAGGGGTCCCTGGCAATCCCATTCAGTTTGAATGTGACTGCCAGGGACCCCCGCTGTTAATCCGATGGGCCATTAGTCTGTCTGCAGAAATGTCACTGGAATGTTGCAGCATGTACCCAGCATGTACCTAGGTCTTGTTGGTGATTGCCCCAGATTTGTTTTAGAATACTCGTCGGCACTATAGTATATATTCTTCTTATACATACAGTAACAAACCAGACTAACTTCAGTGAAAGGGGTCCATATTGCTGATTCATGCAATGCTAAAATGATTAAAGACTACTATCAATAATTGAGCCCATTCAGTGCCGGAGTGTCCTGCCCCTTCCGTGGCCACAGCCCTCTGGCACTAGCGATCACACAACCACCTTTTGCTTTGATGTAAATGAGTGTCTTCCCCTTCTATTTAGTTCACAGTTAGTGCAACAGCAAACGTCCACTACAAAACCCGATGACATAAAGCATCATAAGGTCCCCACGGTGCCACCCTTCATGATGTATGCTGTAACGTTCGTCTATAGAGCAATGAAGGGATAAAAAATAAATCACATTTGCATGACGGTCATAGCGAAGAGTTAATGCAATTAACCTAGTTATAGCCAGGTTATGCTTAAAAAGACAAGTGTAAGGCTATGTTTATAGTGCTGGCGACGTGAACTAGGATGGAGGGGGGAGGGGAATGAAACAGATAAGGAACTAAATGGAATAGAGGCGGATACAAGGGGGTATGGAGGTAGAATGGGAGCAAGTGCGAGTTTGACAAGCAGCGAGACACCCATAGTAAATACAGATAATACTAGAAAACTTCTAAAGACTAAACCAAGTGGGCGCAGAAAGGAAGGAGCAGATAAGATAATAGTACAGGCTGAAAAAAAACTTAAATGCATGCTTGCTAATGCAAGAAGCCTGACAGATAAAATGGGGGAGCTTGAATTAATAGCTGCAAGGGAGCAGTATGATATCATAGGCATTACTGAAACATGGTGGGATGAAACTCATGACTGGAAAGTTAATTTAGAGGGTTATTCCCTTTTTCGGAAGGATCGAACAAATAGAAGGGGAGGTGGAGTATGCTTATACAGTATGTTAAACCGGATCTAAAACCTATTATAAGGGATGATGTTTATGAAGGGAATGATGAAAACGTAGAGACCTTGTGGATAATAATTAGCAGTGTAGGTAAAAGTATAAAGAAAATGTTTGTGGGAATATGCTATAAACCACCAAATATCTGCGAGATTGAGGAAGCTAAAATACTTTTGCAAATGGAGAAGGCATCAAAACTGGGTCATGTTTGCATAATGGGGGATTTTAATTATCCAGACATAGACTGGGGCAATGAGATTAGCATTACAACAAAAGGAAACAGGTTTTTGGGGTGCTTAAAGACAATTATATGACTCAAATTATTGAGGAACCAACCAGGAGAGGGACAGTACTGGATTTGGTCATATCAAACAATGTAGAAGTAATAACAAATATTCAAGTCCTGGAACATTTGGGTAACAGTGATCATAACATGGTCTCATTTGAAATAAATTATCAAAAAACAGATTACTTGGGTTCAACAAAGACCTTAAACTTTAGAAAGGCAGATTTTAATAAACTGAGGTCTAATCTACAAGTAATACACTGGGATGATGTTTTTGCAGGGAAAAATGTAGAAGATAAATGGGCAGTCTTAAAAACATTGTTTGAAAAGCACACTTATCAGGGTATACCCTTGGGTAATAAGTATAAAAGAAATAAGTCAATACCAATGTGGCTAAATAAACAGGTAGGGGAGGAAATAGACAAGAAGAGGAATGCGTTTAGATTCTTTAAGTCAGAAGGGACGGAGATATCGTATCAGAATTATAAGGAATGTAACAAAAATTGCAAAAGTGCAATCAAATTAGCAAAAATGGATAATGAAAAAAGGATTGCAATAAACATTGAACCAGAGACGGAGCCGGGAGCTTAAACTCAAACAGGGACAACTTTGGGAAAAGGCCTCCCAGGAAGGGTACACCACCCCCTTCCCCCTCCCCCCCTCCTCACCCCCCCTCCTTCCCTTTCCCCCCCCCCCCCCTCTCTGTCCTCCCTCTTCGAGGACTCCACTCTCAAGGACAGGTAAGTCTGTCTTTCTTTTTCCCCACTAAATGAAAAAAAACTAAATGTTCTGTATTAGGCCGCGAACTATGTATGTTGAATATGTCTTGTATTACTGCCTAATAAAACTATTTGGGAAAAAAACAAAAAAAGGATTGCAATAGAAAGTAAGGTCAACCCTTAAAAGTTTTACCTTAATAACAAAAAAAAGAGAATTGAAAATATTGGACCCTTTCAGTGTGAGATAGGTAGGCAGATTATTGGAGATAAGGAAAAAGCTGAGGTAGTAAACACATTCTTTGCCTCTGTGTTTACCAGGGAAGAATCAAGTTCAATAGTAGTGCCGCAGGAGGAAGCCACAACCTCCATATTAATGAACAATTGGTTAACTGAGGAAGAAGTTCATAAGCGACTTGAAAAAATTTAAGTAAATAAGGCACCTGGCCCCGATGGCATACATCCAAGAGTTTTCAAGGAGTTAAGCTCAGTAATAGCCAAACCATTATATGTAATATTCAAGTGCTCCATTTCCACAGACTCAGTAACACAAGTTTAGCGTAAAGCAGATGTGGTGCCTATATTTAAAAAGGGAGCTAGATCACAACCGGGGAATTACAGACTGAATTCAATAGTGGGGAAACTTATTGAAAGTTTAATACGGGATAATATTCAGGAATACCTAATGGAAAATAAAATTGTTAGTAATAGTAAGCATGGTAATGCAGTTGATGTGGTCTACTTAGATTTTGCAAAGGCTTTTGATACGGTTTCACACAAGAGGTTGGTGTACAAAATAAAGAAAATTGGACTCAGTAATAATATGTGCACCTGGATTGAAAACTGGTTAAAGGACAGACAACAGAGGGTTGTCATAAATGGAACTTTTTCAGGTTGGGCTAAAGTCGTGAGTGGAGTACCTCAGGGATCGGTACTGGGACCCCTGCTTGTTAACTTGTTTATTAATGACCTTGAGGTTGGCATCGAGAGCAAAGTCTCCATCTTTGCTGATGATACTAAATTGTGGAAGGTAATAGAATCAGAGCAGGATGTAATTTCCCTTCAGAAGGACTTGGAGAGAATGGAAACGTGGGCAGGTAAATGGCAGATGAGGTTTAATACAGATAAATGTAAGGTTATGCATTTGGGATGCATGAATAAAAAGGCGAATTACAAATTAAATGGGGATAAATTGGGGGAATCCTTGATGGAGAAGGATTTAGGAGTGCTTGTAGACAGCAGGCTTAGCAATAGTGCCCAAAGTCATGCAATAGCTGCAAAGGCAAACAAGATCTTATCTTGCATCAAACGGGCAATGGATGGAAGGGAAGTAAACATTATTATGCCCCTTTACAAAGCATTAGTAAGACCTCACCTTGAATATGGAGTACAATTTTGGGCACCAATCCTAAGAAAAGACATTATGGAACTAGAGAGAGTCCCGAGAAGAGCCACCAAATTAATAAAGGGGATGGACAATCTAACTTATGAGGAGAGGCTAGCTAAATTAGATTTATTTACATTAGAAAAGATGCGTCTAAGAGGGGATATGATAACTATGTACAAATATATTCGGGGACAATACGAGGAGCTTTCAAAAGAACTATTCATCCCACGGGCAGTACAAAGGACTCGGGGCCATCCCTTAAGGCTGGAGGAAAGGAGATTTCACCAGCAACAAAGGAATGGGTTCTTTACAGTAAGGGCAGTTAAAATGTGGAATTCATTACCAATGGAGACTGTGATGGCAGATACAATAGATTTGTTCAAAAAAAGTTGAACGTCTTTTTAGATAGGAAAGGTATACAGGGATATACCAAATAATTATACATGGGAAATATGTTGATCTAGGGATTAATCCGATTGCCAATTCTTGGAGTCAGGAAGGAATTTATTTTTCCCCTTATGAGACATCATTGGATGATATGACTCTGGGGGTTTTTGTTTGCCTTCCTCTGGATCAATAAGTAAGTATAGATAAAGGATAAAGTATCTGTTGTCTAAATTTAGCATAGGTTGAACTTGATGGACGTAAGTCTTTTTTCAACCTCATCTACTATGTAACTATATGTAACTATGTGACGTCAGGCTGCCGTTGCTGGAAAAAGCAAATTGAGATGACTTCCTGCGATCGCGAGCAAGCCGTCATTCCGTCGCTCTTACTATAAGCGCATGCGACGACAGCAATGCATTTGTTTTGACGCGACGTCGCATCGCTGTCGCCGGCACTATAAGCGTGGCCTAAGAGATGGGATGAAAAATTATGGTTGAAATGTAGAGGAGTTGTTGTAATGTTAAAAAAAAACAAACAAAAAAACAAGCACAAGTAGGACAAGTAGAAAAATCAAGTACAAAAAAAATCCCTGATGAAGTGCCAAGCAACAGGTCTCATCTTATAAATATTGAAATTACCATAGTATCTAATATCTCACATTAATATACACCAATCAAAACCACACAAAGGAAACACACACACACAGTTGGTTTTTACTTAGTATGATTGTAAGTTCACAATCTTATTTCGGGTCTGTGCTGTTACTCAAAAGGTCTTATGTTGTGTAATTCTTGTAGGATGGTACAACACACTCCGATATGATTTCTATTCTTCTCAAATACCTATATTTGGCTAGGATAAAGCTTACCTTTTCCCATTTAAATTTAGAGCGGTCTCTTGTTTCCTTCAGATTTACTGTATTAACAGTACACTTGAGGTTTACACTATAATTGAATCTATAAAATGTTGGTCCTGAAAAATGTATCAGGTACTGTACATAATCAATAATGGGGCCTATTCATTAAACTCCAATAAGTGCATTTCTGTTAAAAAAATTCCGGGGTGCCCCAATATTCATTACGCCCGTACTGTATATCCAAACCATGAGAAAATGGCTTTTCTTGGTGCAATTTGGTTGTGGCTGTAGTCAGCTCTGAGGAGGGAAACATGTTAGGTTACTTCAAGAGACCGCAGACACTCCCCAAGTGATTCTCTGTTTGGAGGTTGGTGCCTGTGGAGACACGGAAGAAACTGAGATCTGAGTTTTCCCGTGGTATCATGGCCAGAAGTGATGTCACCCACCGAAACGGAGGACTTGTGCATCCACCGCACTGAGAGGAGCGGTCATCTTTCTGTGAGACCCTTTGTGGTCTATCTGTGCTTTGCCTGTGGGCTAATTGTGAATGTAACCTTTACAGTCTTGAGTATTTTAATTCAATACTGTATCACACTATGCCTTTCTCTCTTGCATTTTGTCTTTTCATATATTTATCATGATCATCATTGCATATCCATTACCAAGCTACTGCTAAGGATTCATTTATCATTTGAATCCTACTCACCTAATGTGAGTAGGTCCTCATTCACTGTTTTGAGCAACATCTGTGTTTAACACATTCATTTCACTGGTATTGTGCTGCACATATCACTGTGCCTTTTTGTGCTCTGTCATTTGTTATATTTCTGTCAGGGGAGATGGAAAACTCCTCACATACAGTAGGCTGCACCAGGCGAATTAGGGATATCCTTTCCCCACATTAATTTATTTTCATGTATCTATATCACTTGATTATTAATTGTCACATATTTTGGAATTTATAGTACTTTCTGCACTCATTTTTTCTGCTATTTACTTTGTATCTTTTTATTCATAACTAGTATTAGTAAATATAGATAGTGTAATTTATATAATAGCCACACTGTGAAAAAATATCATTTTAACCTACATAATGCAGCTGGAGCAGATAGTGAAATATGAGCTCAGAACATACTGTACAGATGTAACAGGACGTACTGTGTCCAGCACAATGCATCATTTCATATAAATGTAGCTGAGCAATGGGACCATAAATTCAGGTATTTGATGTCAATTTTGATTCCCTCAAAATTGCAGGGCCATTAGATGTCTTACGGCATAGCAATGCTTCTTAAAATATAGCACAATGTTCTTAATATTAGCTACTGTACCTGAATTAGTTCCTCTTGTGCTATAAATTGTGTCTTATTTAATTCAGTACCTTATCAAAGGAAATATTAAAAAATAAAAATAAATAAGGATACACATTTGCATGGAATTTATGGAGGACACTCATCACACAAACAAATCCTAATAATGCTTTTAGAAAATCAATAACAATTGACAGAATGCTAGTTTTGGAAGGTACTAAAGAAAAAAAATTATTATATATTTAATAACTTAATTTTTTTTAGTATTAAAGATGTCATAAGAATAGAGTATTCGGGATTTTATTATAGTATTTCTTCTTACCTCTCTAATGGTCAATCTTCCCCATTCCTACGGTTTTCTTTTTAATTTCTATGTAATAGATGTAACAGGGTATGTATTTTCTGCCTGTCTTTCCCCTCCCTGTTATCCTTGTTATGTAAGTAATGTTAGCTGCAGGCAGTAACAGGTTAAATCTGTGCGCTTTTGACCCCCCCTCATGCTCCTCCAATGAGTGATAGAAGTAAGGTGGTGACTCATGGCCTGTGTAAGCCTATCTGGTAGAGGTATAGACCATGAGCCCGCCCCTTCTTGTTCCTCGGAAGGAGTGGCCAATTTAGTTTAGTCCTGCTCCTGCTCTGGAAGAGAGAGGAAGCAGAGAGCTGTCAGTCTCTCCTATGGCAGGATGAGCATGCTCACCCTCAGTCTTTGGACTGAGGGAACATCAGATTCAGCCACAGAGGCCCTGTAAGATCAGGAGCCATCACCATCCAGAGGTCTTGGATCTCTGAGACTCTGCATCACTGTATGGAGATCTGCAGTGGATGCCTGACATGCAATAAAGACCCTTGTTATGACACTCCTGTCTAAGTATCAGTCCTTGGGCAGGAGGGAGAGAATGCAGTAGTGGGGACTGACTTCTGGATACGCTGAACACCAAGAGAACGAACCTAAGCCTGACCAAATCTCCATTACATCGCAGATCCTGCTCAGCTCTCCTGACCCTAACAGGTATTGCACCACACACTAGGTAGCATAGTTTGTGTATCTCCCAGAGGGGGGGGGGGGGGAGAACTGTGCTACATAGAAAACTCCTCCCAAGATCCCTGTTGCCTAGGATTGATCACCATGGTCAAATCAGATGAAGCTTTCATTCCAGCCTGATGTCACTGACCACACTTTGCAAAGACACCCAATAAGCAGTGAGGGGAGACCATCAGGGGATTCTGGGAGAGGAAAACTCAGTCATGCACTCTCACCGATACAGTGGCATGCCTAACAAATAATATTTTTAACATTGAACATTTTTCCTGGAACAAATTTAGTGAAGCAAATCTTTCAGGTGATATGTTTAGCTCAAAAATGATTTGGGTAAGACAGCATCTTTAATGCTAACTGTGCAGTTTTTCATCTTTTAATCTTGCAGTAATTAAAATGATCACTATAATACAGAAGCAAGGAAGTATTACTACTGTACAGTAGTAAAATTACCATTGTTACATCCATTGGAGAGTATAGTCTCAGTAAATTATCAGAAATGAAAAAAGGAATTCAGAAATGAAGAAAAGATAAGATTCCTCATTTATAAAAAAAAATGGATTCTCAATCAAATTCACAGTGCTGATAATTGACATATTAATACTGTATTGGCCTGAATACAGTGCTATTTTTCCCCCTAAAACTTTCCTTCCGAAAACTGTACTTATATTATATGCGCAGCTTAACACCTTTTATTTTTCATATAGAACACCTTCAAAACTTCAGGGTTGTATTATGTGCGAGGCCATAGTATATTCGGGCCAATACGGTATATAGCAAGCATTTTACTCAGAAGTATAAACATAATTTGCTATTTTTTTTTTTTATTAGAAGTGGAGGCTGATGGATATTCAGATTTACTCTGATGAAAAGAGAAAAGGATTTACCTGGGTTTGTGAAGGTCTGAAAGTTGAGTCAAAGCCATTTTGCAGAGAGTCAAGAAATGGCTGAATCTTATAAAGGCCATGAGTTGTCTGACTGGAGCGGAAGGCAACGATGTGGAAGTACTTCAGAATTTTCTCAAATCTTGATTGCGTCATGATGAGTGCAATGCTCTTGTTGCTGTAAAACCCACCACTCCATATGCTGAGGACAGATTCACAGTGTTGAGTGCTAGTGGATATCATGTAGCCCAAGAAGGATTTCATTTCTGCAACAGTGACATCCATCCAGGCATCGTCGCTCCCAAACCTTTCCTGGTATTTCTTGGCATACATGTTGGTTTGAGTCACCATGTTCTTTATTGCATTGTCAGGAACAAAGAGTTGGAAAAAGTCCATTGCACTAGAATTGGGTGGCATTTTATGAGTGGGTCCTACAAATAATTAAAAAAAACACCTAATTAATTTCAAAATGGATACCCAAATCTTCCTGTTTCAATAGAAAAGAAATGACACACAGAAAAATATAGAAGGCAACTTGTTAAGGGCCATATTTACTAAACAGTAAGGCACCTTAAAGCCTACTGTATGTACCTGTGCCTTACGGCATGGCCAACATTATGGGGGGAGCACCTGGCCAACTGTTCCCTTGCCCAGCGGCTGGGGAAAAAAAACATTTTTAGGCCTTTATCCACAGAGCTCTGTTAACTCAGGGCTCATAACGGCCGTTATCAAAATCATTAAGTGATATTATTTTCCCTTAGGTTAACGCAAATCCACAAAGCTAATTATATGCAAAAACAACAGACATAAGTGATCTAATTAGCATAAAAACACAAAACATTCATGAAAATGCTGACCCTTACTTACTTGGTGTTACCACATGTTCATTATTACATTGTTGATGTTAATTGTTAGAGTTTCTCAATTTTTTGACTGTGTTGATCAGAACTCAATCTTTTCATTTTAAAAATTGGAAGTTTTATTTGCAGTATTGTATCCACTCCCCACTTCTTGCAAAATAAATTTTACTCTGTATGATTGACAAACAAAGTTCTACATTTCTAGAGTGCTCCTATTATTCAAATCTATGTACAGAGGTAGCAAGACAGTCCCTGACCACCGTGGGGTGCGAGATTACAGCCGCATCAGCAGTTTGCTGTCCCCAGCTTGGCTACGTTCAGGCAGCAGAATTATTTGTGGGGTTATTTATATAATGGCAATTCAGTACGTGTGTCCAGAATGTGGTGCACTGAATGTAAGCTGCAAGGGAGCCACGAATTGCAAATAAATACCGGGGATTTACACTTGGTTTTGTGCAGCACCGAAAACAGTAAGTCTTGCTACATCTGTATTTAATGAAAAAACGGTGAAAGGTCCCCCCAAAATGTATTCTGAGCGTTTTTAATTTAAAAGTAATAATGTTATCGTCAAAGCAAAAAATATCTACTTTAATAGAAAAAGGGGGTTTTCAAAAAGTAAACCAATGAAACCTGTGCATCACGTAAAGACTGTATCCCAATGCTGCGGATGAACAAGCAAAAGTCTGCGGCACTGGGGACAGTGTCTGCCATGGTTGCGTTGCAGGGGGGGAAAGGGAGTCAATCCTTCTGAATATGACTCCCCCCAGCGTTAATCCTTCGGTGCCATGACCATCGCGGTCGCGGCACTGAAGATGTTAAGTCTTGCTACCTTATGTCTGTACATTTATATTTACTGTTCTCTAAATCTACAGAAGTCCATACGGTAATTTAGTAGGTGTAGTACTGTATGTAGAATATTCTCTACAAGTCTATCTAGAATTTCACAAATATGAGCAAAACAGAATTTGGTGTAAAGAAATAAAATAACTTTTTATTTATTCCTTTTTTTTTTTTCAAAACGAAAGTTTTTTGGAGGAAAAAAATATATATATTATTTAATATACCACATTCTGTTTTGTACTTACCTGTGTATTTTTTTTTCTTTTTAAGAAAAGACAAACATATGACTAAGCTTTGGCATTTCATACCATGCCTGCTTAAAAAACATTTCAATCTGGGTTTTTTCCCCACCTCTCACACATCTTGTGTTTTCCTACCTACCATCTGTGTTCCACTTCGATGTGATAGCATCACGATGGATAATGTTAAAGTGCTAGGAGATAGATTCACTACGCTACAGTACGCTTATTTAACCTAACATATTCCAAGTTAACACCCGTTAACCATAACACAGTATTTACTAAAGCAAATAAAGTGATTGTAACAGGGACTTCTCCCTGTCTAAGAAAAACTGCCTCTGTATCCAGCAGGGAGCTGGTTAATTGCACCCAGGCAGTTAACCAGACTCCAGCTGGTTAATTAGAACTCTAAAAAGCCTCATGTGAGAAACAGTGAGAGAGATTTTCCTCAGCACACAACAGTGCTGACATGAGGAGAGGGTCTTGAATACACAGGAGGACTGTGTATTGACAGCAAGACCCAAGGGGACCAGACCATTTTTTCTGGATGCAGAGGACCCAGGAACCTGCCAGAGGCTGGACACTCAAACACACCAAGACACCTGGACACCACTGACCTGACGGGCAACCTGCTTTAAGGTACCGCTGAGACTTTGGGGTGGTAGGCTGGAAAGGGGCTTATCCTCCCAGTCTTGTAAGAGAGGGACTGGGGGAAGTAAGTTAGCCCTTACAAAAGGATAGGTGTTTGTTTTATGTATTTGTGTACGTCATGCTTTATATTATCTCTGTAAGAGATGTGTGAAGGAGGTATGCAAATGGAGACGGTTTAGGGTGAAATTAACATATGGCTTTATTGCGCCTATCCCTTTATCCCTTTAAACAGCATAGAAATAAAAATACAAACAAACACAAATTAGTTTGTGCCCAATGATTAAAACAGAGTAGACCGCAAACTTGGACAGTGCTGCGCTTCTCCGAAAATCCCATGATATGGTGTCCGCTATCACGGTTTCCTGAGAAAGTAAATAATCTTGCAAAAAGCGTTGAAAGATTGTGACATCCTGTTGTGGAGCTCCAGCAAGCCACCGTAGGACGTGACGCTGTACGCGAAGTTCTGACCAGCTGATGCCTTAGCCTACAAGCCGAGTGCGGAAGTGGGGATTCCGTGCCAGCTAGGATTTTCAGAGAAGCGCCACGCCGTCCAAGTTTGCTGTCTACTCTGTTTTAACCATCACAAACTATTATGTAAGTGCGGATTTGCTTTTATTTTCTTATTATATAAACATACTTTTTACACACCTCTCTCTCTCTCTCTCTCTAAATCACCTACCGGGGTGAGGATCACACTACACCATGTCTGGAGAGGCTTGTCCCTCTATCATCGCCCAAAAGGGCCATATTTCCACCGATTTTCTCTGTGAGATCCAGGGGGGACTGAGGCAGACGGATTCATATCCGCAAAAGAAACCTTTCAGTGTCAGTTGTCCTCACTGGACCATGTGAGTTGTCTCATTGGCCACTTTTAAAGACACTATAAATTCTACATACAGTCCTGCACTTCGTGTTTTTTTTATTTTCTGCATATGATTCTGTGCTCCCTAAAAAACAACACAACACATCTGAAATACCTGAGAAATATGCTACTTTAAATATGTTAAATCAATTCAAATTATTTAAATTGACATACCCAGGTATCTCAGGTGTGTTCAAAGGTATTTCACCATGTGGAGTATACTGTAGGTTCATCTGTTTAGAGGTTTATAAGTCCTTCTCTCTCGTCCCTCTCTCTGTAACTTGAAGATAACACCGTGTTACAGTATCTTCATATAACATGATGTTAACCCTATAATGTGCTTAATACATTTGTATTTCTTAACATCTTTTAAGTATTTCTCAGAGCTCAACTTACCCTGTCTGAATTATTTGGAAAACCCTGCCTCTGTTATTTTACTCTATTAAACTGGACATAATGGTTGATATGGCTGCATGCTGTATCATTAGGGTGTGCATAGTTGTTTTTTCAATTATATATATTCATGCTGTATCATTGCCAGGGAGCCCACCAATAATAACGTTGATACAGCAAACAGGCACAATAACCAGCAATCTTCCAGAAGTAGGGGTTCTTGCTACATTTATAAATGCAAATTAAAATGTATGCAAACTGCATAACTTTTGCTCTTGGTTTCCTAATAAATGATGAATGATGTCTAAACCTACTGTAGACTTTTCTTTCTGGAAGCCACAGATCTTCATTTAAAACTAGAGGAACATACTGTAAGCATAATTTTGCCATCTTTTGTATATACAATTGACTCCAAGCCAACAGATGCCTACAAAAGGAGAAAAACAAAATGTTCACAGTCATTTCATTTTTAAAATCGTCCAAATATTAATATGTTATGCATTGTTTTGTTAACCAAAAAAAGTCAAATAAGTACTGTATAAACTTTTTCAATACTAAAGAATAAAGCATTATTGTGCAAAATGATAAAACCATGTTGAGTGCCTCTTTAGCACTCAAGTAGTGAATTAGGGTGAGCCATTGGAATCTGAATGAGGTTCATCTAATGAGGCTAATTCTAAATACAAATACCCATATTACATACACTGTGAAGCTGTCTTTACTTCACTTTGAAAGATTTAAGCCTCATTCAAATGAATGGAATTCAATTTACCATGTGGAAGGGGAAGACTTGAGGCTCTCTAAATCAAGAAACTGGTCTGCGCTGATGCAGCTTCGTCAAAAAATGTAGGTTTTCTTTCTGTCGGAAACGTGACCTATTTATTAGGCGTATTTCTACTGTTTTCGAATTTGGCGCATGCAGCTCTAATAAACAAGACTTACGCCAACTTCAAGGTGATGGAGAAAACCAACGCAGAAAACTATAAATAAAAGTTGTGCAAGCCGCACATTTCTTAATACATAGACCTGCGTCAATATGCAAATGTAACCTTGCTCTAATGCTTCCAACTTGCTGCTTCAATCTCTCATCTCATCGTAGACAAATGCAGAGTTCCCAAAAATGTCACAACCAATGTTAAGAAAAGGAGACTGGACGGAAGTCCACTGGTCTTGTGTGAAGACAATAGTAAATGTATCTATGAAATCATATTAGAAGAAAACAGTGCTCGACAAATGCACTCGCCCACTCGTCTGGGGCGAGTGCATTTTAGCCTAAGGTGAGGCAGCGGTACTCTGATCTCCCTCTGCTGCAGTCGGAGCTTTAGTTCACTTTCTATTTGTTTCAATGGTCGGATTTCCCGAAGTGGAAACACTGACTACATCCGGATCACAGCTCTATATCCTACTGTACATGTTTACACTAAGAGGATCATGGGAGTTGATGTTTTTATAAACTTCGGTACAGGTGTCACATACTGTGTAGATTAAAAACAAGACAGTAATATTTCCCAAGAAACTGTGCTAGGGAAAGATTTATTTAGATTATTCTGCATGTAGATGTGTATACTCCTCTTGGCCCTTAATATTTAAGTAATAATCCCTGAAGAACAGGGCATTACTGGCCAATAATGCCCTGGCTGGAAAAGTTGAAGGCCCCAGGCGCAGTCGAATGACTTTAACCCAGCCAGGGCATTATTGGCCAGTAATGCCCTGTTCCTATGTGATTATTACTATTATAGGCTAAATGTAGGTTTTTTCCCCATAAAATAATAGACACTTTTGTATACAGTAGATATATAAGTCGGAACTACACTGATGCACCTGTGTAGGAAAAAGAAGTAAAGTAGAAAATGAGAGGGGAGAGAGGTGAGGGGAGAGATATAGGGGAGGGGGAGGGAGAAGAGAGAGGTGAGGGACGAGAAGAGAGAGAGGTGTGAGGGGGTGAAGAGAGAGGTGAGGGAAGAAAAGGGGTGAGGAGGAGAAGTGGGGGAGTGGAGGGGAGATGGGGAAAAGAAGTGGGGGGACAGTGATATTAACTACAACTAAATAAAAAGCAAATACAAATTACCTTAGCACAAGCTATAGAAGTGATGAGAAATATTACTTTGTTGCAAGTAACAAAGTTACCAGTTGGGACAGGGCAGCTTCTGACAGCACTAGCAGCTGAGGGTGAGACTGCATATGCTGCCGAGCTGAGTGAGGAGAGGAGCGGAGGCAGAGCTTGGACCAGGAGAGGTACTTACAGTTAACAGTTTTAAAATTGGCAGTTTTTTTTATTTCAAATTCTCAGCGCTCCCACCTGCATCTCTGAAAGGTGAGTTGGCAAGTTGCCAAAAATTCCGGGCATTACTGAATGAATAATGCCCAGAATTCTAACCAATCAGAGAGCAGGGATTTCAGTAATGCCCAGAATTTTACTGCTTTAGCCTATAATTTTCAGTAAAGCTGCTTCAGTCCGTCCCTTTTGGCCAATGTTGGTATGAAGGAGGTAACCTGGATATGACATAACCCCTGAGGCTGTAATACAGCTGAAGAACTGCACATTTATACATATACCTGTTCTCCCAGTGTCTCTCTCACAGAGGGCTGGGGCAGCACAGGCAGGGCTGCTGGTTTTGTCTTTGAAATGCAGATTGTCCTGATTTTATCATTTAATTTATTTTCCAAGTTAATAACAAGCTCCCCCGCCCCCCAGCTCCCCACACAGAGCCTCCCAACACAGAGCCCCCCCCCCGAGGTCTGACAGTGAGCTGAGCTGCAAAGTGCTTCATCAGAACCCTGACCCTGCATTCTGCCTGCCCCAAATACCACTCACACCATGTTTGTGGGTCCTAAAAAAGGGTAAATACATGGGAAAAGTGCAATAACGTATCGTGAAGAAAAAGAAATGATGATTGTTTTTTTAACGCTTTTTAATTATTAAATATGTAATTAACTATTAAAAAGCTTCTTCTTCGAATGTTGTTATTAGTTCTTCTTATAAGGAATTGATACCATTTAACAAAAAAAATAAAAAATGGAGGATGGGGCGAGGGACAGGGCAGGGCAGGGGGCGAGTGCCTTTTTATATCTGGTGAGTAGCATTTTTTATAATTTGTCAAGCCCTGGAAGAAAATCACCCACGGTGGATGAGGAGGGGAACAACAACTACGATACTGGATGGGACTGGAGGAAACTATACACTGATCCCATGAATATCGTTGTCTGTGTATTGTACCAAGTGCTGTTTGCTGTACGTGTTTTGCACTGGTTCATTTTCAGTGGATCTGCAAGCATTTTCTTTCATCCGGGAGAACAGCTACAGCACTGAGACAGCAAGAAAAGAGACCATTCCACGTGGGGGCTCACACGTGGCCGTGGGGGCTCACACGTGGCCGTGTGAGTACTATATTATCGTATATACTTTCCCCATTCCCTTTAACTTTGTTATCCTTTCATTTTCATAGGATTATCCATTGTTTTCATTCCCCTATTTTGGGTGGTGTGAAAATAGAGATACCCTCCTCAAGAGTCCACTCACACTTGCCCGTGTGAGTGCATGCAGCATTTTCTTTCTGCATTTTCATATATCCCTGTTATCACCTTGTTATGAATTGTGGCCCCTAAGAAATTGAATTACACCATCCCTGATACCTTTTTGTGTTATTAATTCCTTTTGAGGGACACTTCACTTGAGAAAGGCAGCCAGTCATCAGAAGAATCCATCATCAAGACTCAAGAAGAAGAAAATAAATTCGGTTTAAAGAAAACACAGAAAGAAGACAAAGAAAATAAACCTTGATGAGATAACACATACACAAGGCCGTGTAAGTATTTCTGATATTATACAGTCCACCACCAGCCCATTCACTAACTTGGGGACTTATATCCTAGAGTTGTGTAATCTGTGCTCCCCCTTTTCTTCTTTGTTTCTATATTTCCTAAGGATCCTGGATAGATCCTTCATGGGGTTACAGTCAAAGACTGAGAACGAAAAACAGATGAGAACCTTTTAGGACTCATAAGGTTGTGTTGTTTTATTAAGAATAAGCAAGTTTTTCTTATTTACCAAACTGTGGGGTAGCGCCCGGGTTTTTTCCTTTACTAATGTTGGTTAGTGAACTTCAAAATGAATTAGAGAGTACCTGCAGGTACTGCACAGTAAGTGTAGCCAGTATAGACTTTGCCACTGCTCCATACAATGGCATGTAAAATACTGGGGAGTGTGTATTAAATTACTTTTGTTTTCTTTTAAACTGCAACCAAAATTTTGTATCTTACTCCTCCAGCGTGAAGAGGGGGGTGGAGGAGGCCCCACCCACCTCCCAAGTGAAGCCAGACCCTGATCCCTCCTCCAGTCTGACACATGGAAGAGGTCCCCACCCAGTCCTCAAGCAAAGAAGAGGGCACTAGCCTGTAGTTTGATGGGAGTTAAGGGTTTTCTATATATGTTGTTTAATTAATAAAGATATATTCTTTTCTATAAAATATAAAATGTTGAAGTTCTTATGAATTATCAGGATATACAGAACCCTCAGAGGTAACATGGAAAACCACAAAAGACAGAAGACCGAAATACAGAAAAACTGACAGAGTTTATTGTTACACTAAAGTAAATAAGACTGGAAAACAAAATGGAGTCTGCAAAGTGTGCAGAGCTACACGCAAAGGGATATGGTAGCTAAGGGAACAAACAGAAGGCAGGGGGCAAATAGTATTAAGGGAAATAACAAAACAAACTAAAGTTAGCTGCAAGCATTGCAGCGCTATATACAAAAGCAACAGTAGCGCCTTAAACGGGATAAATAAATAATGCTAAGGGAAATAACAGAACAAACTAAAATTACATGCAAAAGCAATAGTAGAAGGGGACAAATAGTGCACAAGTAATACAAGACAACAAACAAGAAGGTACCTGTAGATCTGCAGAACTAGAAGCCAGATGAAAAGGAACAGGGAAAGATGCAGCGCTAGGGAACAAAGAATAACCTGACAGCTGAGCCAAGAACTAGCAGACTGGGTGGGGTTTAACACCCAAACTAAGACTGCCGCTGGCCTCATGGACTATTCTTGTTCATGACGGCTCAGAGTCTGAACCTAACTCCTCCGTGCACCCCTTACAGCTTTTTGATGAGTACTGCGTGAGGGAATCATGACATGAATAACAAGTAGTAAATAATAATGTATTGTGTAGTAAACAAAAAGCAAAGAAAGGAACACAGAGCGCACCAAAGGTCAGGTTAACATGTATTCAGCAATGCAAATGAAAGTGGAGACTTACATGTAAAATGACAGCAATTCAGGTAAGTCCAGTAAAATGTGTCCATGTTGCACAGCTCCTGATCCTGGAGGGAGTCGGAGACCGAATCAATGTTCAGCTGTGTATCACATGCACTGGGATCAGCTGCTTCTCACCATTGGCTCTCCACTTCCTGTTCCAAAGGTCCCAATATCCCCCGGGTAAAAGCGCGTTTCGCTTCTACACTCATAGGGTATTGGAACTGTTTAGTGGGCTACTGCACAGGACTATAAAGCTGCTGCTACTACTACCACAACGCATTTCACACGCATATTGTCATTAAAATCTTACACCGATGTACAATATAATTCAGGTTTCTCTCATTTACTTTAATAAATATGTCATCATTCATGTAGCCTGTGTTTATCTGAAGTTTCCTAGCATTGAAAGAGTGTATGGGAATAATTGGTGGGTTCCATTATACTGAACAATACAAAATGTGTATTACTGTAGTAATAGCCTTGGAATACTGTTTATTCAATATAGGTTAAAGACACATTGGCACAAACGGCTGATTCGTGGTCAAGGGGCCGTGACATGCAATGAAGTGCCTGAGTGAACAGACCTCTGTGGATCTGAGCCAAATAAGTTATATTTTTAAGGTGATGCAAAATCTTTAAGCCAACCAATTATATTGGCATGATTTTTTGCCTGCTTCAGAGGTGATTTGTTGGTTTCTCCAGCTCCACTATACAAAAGCACGGACATCTATCGTTTTGTTTGGAAGATATTGTATTGTATGTCTTTATTTATATAGCGCCATAAATATACATAGCGCTTCACAGTAGTAATACATGTTGTAATCATATGTAAGGGGGTCACCCCCGGTTCCCCTGATCTTCCTTTGCCCCCTGCCTTACCCCTGTGGCAGTGGGGGAAGGGGACAGCGACTTCTCCCGGTTGGCGCCGCCATCTGGGCCGGCGCCGTCGGGGTCCTGATGCTCGCGCATGCACGAAGGGTTGTTCATGCGCAGATAGCCGCGGTGGCCATGTTGTGGTTGGTGCGAGGTTCGTGCAATGCGCTGAGGTTGGCAAGGGTAGCGGTGGCCATTACAAGTGTGCAGGAGCTCTGGGAGGTTGCGCACGCGCAGTTAAGCGTAGCGGCGGACGTTACAGCTTCGCACAGGCGCAGTAGAGATCGCGCACGCGGTCCCTATAGGAAAGAGGTCCTGAGTGGTCTACATCTCCCAGCAGCCTCTGGGGAATGCCCTATTATCCCTGTCACCTGCAGCCAGCCACTGAGACTTGCAGATTCTCTGCAGCAGGGAATTGGATACAATGTTGTGTGCAGAGTCAGGAAGCAGACTGTGAAGCACATGAGGCAGTCAGACTTAGGAGACAGAGGGGGAAAGAAGGGGGGCAGAGAGCTGCGAGCTTCTGCCCTAGGCCAGAAAAACCCAGGCTAGAGTTGAGGCCCTGACTCTCCACTAGTGAGGGTGGGTGGTCATAGGGACCCTGTGCCCCTTCAGCTGTGCAGTTCGTTAGAGCAGGGAGAGACCCTGTGCAGTTCATTAGTGTATGGAGAGGGAGAGACACTGTGCAGTTCTTTAGTACAGGGACCCAGTATAGTGTATGCTGCATGTTCCTGTATGCTGCATTGCTGATCCAGAGACTGTCCTTACGGTGGGACGTCCGGCTGGACCCCATCCCACGCGGAGGCGGTGAAGTCGCGAGCTCGTGCTGAGGAGGAGGAGGTGGGTGGGCGGCGAGCCGCTTACGGGATGTCTGGCTCCCGGCGGGATAGCGGATCCACAGGCTCCCTCAGTTTCTACCTCACAGGAGCCAGACATCCCGTAAGCGGCTCGCCGCCCACCCACCTCCTCCTCCTCAGCACGAGCTCGCGACTTCACCGCAGAGCAGGTGAAAGGGTCCCTCATTGACCCCCCTGGGGCCCGACCTCCTCATCGGCACGGGGAGCAGAGAGCACACATTGGGTGGGCTGGGGAATCCGTGATGGGCTCCTGAGGCCCCACAGAAGGGGCTCCTTGCCACAGTCTCATCTCATGGACCCTCTCCCACAGAGGTTAACAAGAAAGCTCCGTTTCCATATGCGTCGTTTATATGTTCATACACTGTTTACATGTCCCAGCTGCTTCCTGTGTATGGTTAGAGGGACCCACCACTTTCTACTGATCACGCCACTGTACTTATCCTACCTACATCCTGTGAGTAGGCAGCACATAGAGGCCAAGCATCATTATTACCTCACACCTGAACCATATAGTCTGCACTTAGTGTGTTTTGTCTGTTGTATTTTCTCCTACATGCTCCCCCTGGGTTCAGAAAATATCGTTTGATCTTCTGGGACCAGCCAAGACAGTCCCTTCCAGAGGGTTTGAGCAGGGGGTTACAACGTTTATTATATTTTCACTACTGCACTATTTTGAGTCACGATTTTATTTTATATCACTACAGTATATACGTGTTATACATATTCACTGTATTTTAAGTGATCACTAGCACTTAATTAGCGCCAGTTTCTTCACCAATCACGTTGTTACAATAAGTGCTTCAGACATAAGAGTAACATTAAGGAAGAGGAGTCCCTGCTCCGTGGAGCTTACAATCTAATTGGTAGGTAGGGGAACGTATAGAGACAGTAGGAAGGAATTCTAGTAAGTGCGTCGCAGGGGGCCAAGCTTTATGTAACGTGTCCAGTATTATCCACAGTGCTATCTATATCCTTCTTTAAGCAAATGTGTATTAAGGTGGGTCTTAAAGGTGCTAGTCGGGTATTGAGGGGAAGGGCATTCCAGAGGTGTGGGGCAGTCATTGAGAAAGGTTTAAGGTGGGAGAGGGCTTTAGATACAAAGGGGGTAGAAAGAAGACATCCTTGAGAAGGACGCAAGAGTCGGGATGGTGCATAGCGAGAAATTAGGGCTGGGATGTAAGGAGGGGCAGAAGAGTGTAAAGCTTTAAAAGTGAGGAGGAGAATTGAGTGTGAGATGCGGGATTTGATCGGAAGCCAGGAGAGGGATTTCAGGAGGGGAGACGCAAAGAAAGATTTAGGAAAGAGTAGAGTGATTCTGGGAGCAGCGTTTAGGATAGATTGTAGGTGAGACAGGTGAGAGGCAGGGAGGCTGGACAGCAGAAGGTTACAGTAATCGAGATGGGAGAGTGAGGGCCTGAGTCAGAGTTTTAGCAGTCGAGTAACAGAGTAAAGGGGGTATGTTTGTGATATTGCGGAGGGAAAAGCAACAAGTTTTAGAAACGTTTTGAATGTGAAAGGAGAATGTGAGAGAGGAATCGAGTGTGACCCCTAGGCAGCGTGCTTGGGCTACTGGGTGAATGATCGTAGTTCCAACAGTAATGTGGAAGAAGGTAGTAGGGCCAGGTTTGGGAGGAAGTTTAAGGAGCTCTGTTTTTGCCATGTTAAGTTTCAGTCGGTGGATGGCCATCCAGGATGATATTCCAGATAGACATTCAGGAACTTTGGTCTGTATAGCATTTGTAAGGTCAGGGGTTGAAAGGTAAATTTGTGTGTCGTCAGCATAGAGGTGATATTTAAACCCAAAAGATGTGATTAGGTCACCTAGAGAGAGTGTGTAAAGAGAAAAGAGAAGGGGTCCCAGGACAGAGCCCTGGGGTACCCCCACAGAGAGATCGATAAAGGAGGAGGAGGTATTAGCAAAAAAGACACTGAAAGTACGATGGGAGAGGTAGGATGAGATCCAGGATAGAGCTTTGTTCCGAATACCAAGAGTATGGAGAATGTGAAGGAGAAGAGGGTGGTCCATGGTGTCAAATGCTGCAGAGAGGTCGAGTAATATGAGCAGAGTGTAATGACCTCTGTCTTTGGCAGCATTTAGGTCGTCGGTTATTTTAGTGAGGGCTGTTTCAGTAGAGTGAGCCGTGTGGAAGCCAGATTGTAGAGGGTCTAGAAGAGAATAGGTGTTGAGAAAGTGTAGTAATCGAGAGAATACAAGACGTTCAAGGAGTTTGGAGGCAAAAGGCAGGAGTGAGACAGGTCGATAGTTAAGACAGGTAGGGTCAAGCTTGCTGTTTTTGAGCAATGGTATAACGGTTGCATGCTTGAAGGAGGATGGAAAAGTACCAGAGTAGAGGGAAGAGTTAAAGATCTGTGTGAGCATAGGGATTATAGAAGGAGAAAGAGGTTTTAGGAGATTGGAGGGAATGGGATCAAGAGGGCAGGTGGTAGAGGGAGAGGAGGAGATCAGCAGTGACACATCCTCCTCCGAGATAGCAGAAAAAGAGTCAAGAAAGGCATTAGGAGAGTTAGGAAGCGTTGTGGGATGGGAGGAGGCAACGGATGGGATGTTCTGACGTATGGATTCCACCTTTTCCTTAAAAAAGTCAGGAAAGTCCAGAGGTGAGATGGAGGAAGAAGAGGAGGCAGCCGAGAGTGGTCTGAGTAGAGAGTCAAAGACAGAAAAGAGTCGGCGTGGGTTAGACTTGTGTGCGTTGATTAGTGATGAAAAGTAGGTTTGTTTAGCCTGTGAGAGGGCAGTGTTGAAACAGGACAGCATACATTTGTAGTGAAGGAAGTCTGCGAGTGTATGAGATTTCCTCCAGAGGCGTTCAGAGGAGCCAGTGGAGGAACGCAGCATGCGTGTGTTGGAATTTAGCCAGGGTCTGGGGTTAGAAGGGCGAGGACTAAGTTTTTTGTGAAAACCAGGTCTAAGTAGTGGCCATCTTTGTGGGTGCTGGCTGCAGTCCACTGTTGAAGGCCAAAAGAAGAGGTTCAAGAGAGAAAGCAGGAGGCCCAAAGAAGAGAAGGGTCACCAATGTGGCAGTTGAAGTCCCCAAGGAGAAGAACAGGGGAGTCTGAGGAGAGAAAGAAAGAGAGCCAGGATTCAAAGTGAGAGAGAAAGGCAGAGGGGGGATGAGTAGAGGTAGGTGGGAGATAGATGACCGCCACGTGGACTGGGAGAGGCAAGAAGATCTGGACTGTGTGAACCTCAAAGGAGGGAAAAGCAAGAGAGGGGGGATTAGGAACGGTTCGGTAACGGCAGAGAGAGGAGAGCAGGAGCCCCACGCCTTCACCCCTGCCATCAGGGTGCGGAGTGTGGGAGAAGGAAAGGCCACTGTAGGAGAGGGCAGCTTCCAGAGCAGAGTCAGACTGAGTGAGCCAGGTCTCAGTTATAGCAAAGATAAGCAGGGAGTGAGAGAGAAAGAAGTCATGCACGGAGAAGAACTTGTTAGAGAGGGAGCAAGCATTCCAAAGGGCACAGGAGAATGGGAGAGAGGAGGGAGGGTGGCAGGGGATGGGTATGAGGTTGGAGGGGTTAACACCTGAAGGAGTAGACGTTGCATGTGGGAGGTGAGGACGAGAGCATGTAGAAATAAGGCAGGTACCAGGATTGGGAGAGATATCCCCAGAAGCAAGAAGCATGGAAAGAAAGATAATGTGTGAGGATGATTTGTAGGGGTGTTTTAGTGCAGGGTGTATAGCTGTGTGGTGACAGAGGGCGCAGGATAAGTGAGGTTACAGCAAATATAAAAAGTAAAGGTGGCATCACAGCAATAGTTAAGAGTTAAGATGTGCAATCTGGGATGATATCTTCCTTTCCAGCGTAGATCAAATGCAGGAATCAGAATCAGTAGGTGTTGTCCACTTTTCCACTTCTTTTTGAACTTCCTATATAATTGATATACATCCCATGTAACTCTCGGCAACTCTTCTTGTTGTTATTCACACCTGTATTTCACATGGATATGTCAGATGGAATTAGGATTTGTTCGTTTGTCGTTCGGTGCATGTCTGGCAGATGTGAGTGATCAAGCCTAAATTACAATGGGTTCTTGTAAAGCATAGCATTATCCGACAGGCACCTGTTTTCTGAGACAGTCTATGTACTTTACTGTACTCATGGCCAGGAGAGCAGAGAGGTCTTCCCCTATAGCTACAAGAACAGATAAGAGACTTTCTAGTTGGACTGTGTATATGTATATCCTAATTCCGTCTGACATATCCGTGTGAAATACAGGTGTGAATAACAACAAGAAGAGTTGCCGAGAGTTACATGGGATGTATATCAATTATATAGGAAGTTCAAAAAGAAGTGGAAAAGTGGACAACACCTACTGATTCTGATTCCTGCATTTGATCTACGCTGGAAAGGAGGATATCATCCCAGACCTCTCTGCTCTCCTGGCCATGAGTACAGTAAAGTACATAGACTGTCTCAGAAAACAGGTGCCTGTCGGATAATGCTATGCTTTACAAGAACCCATTGTAATTTAGGCTTGATCACTCAAATCGTTATCAAATTTGGGTTGTTTCTTTTCTATTTTGTAAAAATAAATATATATATATGTGTGTGTGTGTGTGTGTGTGTGTGTGTGTGTGTGTGTGTGTGTGTGTGTGTGTATATATATATATATATATATATATATATATATATATATATATATATATATATATGTTATGTGCGTTCTTATGGGGAATAGAATAGAAAGCTGCACTTTATTTCCTACTAGCCTTAATTTCCCACACACTATCTCAGAGACTTGACTGGACTCTAAGAGTCCCATCACAGCCTTATAATTATGGTTAAAGTACCCATGAACCCCAATACAGGTTTGGGGCTACCTGGGCATTAACTGGGTATCCCCCTTAACCTAGGGACCCCTCAAACTTACAGGGACACTGTATATCCCTTTGCCCCATTTACCTTTCTAGGCTGTGATGAAACAGGGAATCCTAGTGGTGAGTCGCGCAAATATTTTCAAGGGGAGATATTGCCGGCACAATGTGCCTACATATATCCGAGAACCAAGCATGATTCTCAGGTACATTTTTAGGGGACCCGACAACTCCAGACCCCAACTACCTAGGCACATTCTGACAACAATTTCTCAGCAAAACCCCTTTGAAACTCATACCCTAGCAATCCCTGCTTGCTGGTATCCCTGGAAAGGCAAAAACACAAATACTTTACTGCAAAGTACAGGTTATGCAGTTACAGTCACTGGGCTGAAGAGCTGACACTCTTGAAACCCAACACAAAGGTCAGGGATAACCATTCATGGGCTTGACCTTTATTAAGAGCCTGGTTACCCCCTTCCTTCACACCTCCCCCTTCAAGATGAAGGCTCCAGGACAGTCACCATATCAGGTGGCTTTCTGAGCCTGGAACAAATGGAGGCTTTGGAAGTAAAACAAAGTCTTTCTGGCTGATAAAGTCCTTCAGCCTGGTGATAGTCCTTGCCCCCTTCATAGTCCATATCCATTATAGCAAACTTCTGGGGTGATACCACACTTGTTCCCCCCCTCCACCCAAGGTTTCCCTCCCTGGGTTTGGGGTCACTGACCCCTAGGGTCACACATGACTGCAGGGGTTTGGGGCTGCGACTGCTGCAAGCCAGAGCTGAAAACTCTGAATTGCCGGTCCATCTTCTTGGGACCAGGCTGCCAGCACCAAGGCCCTCTGGTTGGTCATCTTAGTCAGGTGGTCTGTCAGGACACTGTAACCAGTCACTAAATCCCTATAGTACTGCTGGGTGTCCCTGATCTCCCGTCTAACCTTTCCCTCCCCATCACGACACTGTAATCAGTCTGATGGAGGGGCTGCTGACTTCCTGGGTCTACCGGACGATCAGTCCACTGGGTCCCCTTGGGCTTATCCCTAATAGAGACCCTCTGTCTCCCTGACATCTCTTGCTTCCACTCCCAGTGGGGAGCTGCGAGCTATCTCCCCTTGCTCCAGAGAGCCTTCCCTATACCTCCAAAGGACCACTCCCTGATAGCTTGCTACCTCTACCCTATGTGGAGCTCCTGAGGCTGAGACCCAGTCTGAGTCTATACTTGGGTCAGCAAGCAGATCCGCATTTACCCGCACCACCTCTTGGTATAACCAGCTATGCTCTGATAGTTCTCTATGGGTCACATTGTCTGCACAAAAGTCACAATGGGAACCAAACATACATGGGGACACTGGTTGGGCATGGTCCGACTTACCTGCCTGATCCCTTCAAGGTCCTTGATCTGTGGGTGCTCCAAAGGTAGAGGGGCAATGATGTGTGGGGTGGGCTCCAAATGCTTGTGAGCATAAACCACTTTCGTGGGCATCGGTGCCGACTGCACCTTTGCCAGGGCAACTGCCCAACTGTGGCTCTCTGTGACCGGTGTCACAAGAGCATCCTCTGCCTGTACTTTCACCGACAACCCCGTCCATGGGTACCGGTGATAAGTGTGACTTATCTGAGACGGTTTATATTATTATAACAGGGTTTTCCAGTTAGTATTTAACAGGTATTGGATTACTCCAGTAGCAGTAAAAGCTTATGTGGACACATTGATATTTACAATTAGTGTTCCTCTTTTTAGATTTCCCTGTCTATGTAGGCACAACTTTATGTTGTCCAGTTGTGTGCATTATTTCTGTACAGACGGGAGGGAGACATTTTGTGGTATGGTATTAAGGGAAGTACCACAGGTTCCTTTTAAAAGGATCTGTGGGAATGGGCCTGAGGAACGTGGATTCTGCCCCGTAACGTTGCCCCCCATTCGCTTCCTCACATCCACTCCATCTTTTGCCGTTAGGCAGTTTATTGCCACTACCTTATTCCCCTTGTTTTTTCCCTTCCTTCCCCTACCTCCCTCCCATCACACTAGTAATTGGATTGTGTATTTCTAGATTTTCCCTAGGATAGTTATAGCATCCTTCAAATTGTAAATCCTATATTGTATATTTTTCAATACAATTTATATATTTTGGCATATTCCAGTGCATATTTTCGTTTTATTCACATTGAGTGCATGGGACATTACCTCTGTTGCTTTATAGTTTTGTGTGGGTCAAGGGTCCCTCCTGCCGTTCTCATGCACCAGTCAGTATATACTTTATACTATATCTTGGGAGTGTTGTCTGTAATGCTATACTTTTTGCTAAATGGAGTTTCCACCAGGAAAAAGCTGCGTCTATGTGGGACCTACTGCAGTAAGTGCTCAGCCATACGGACAGAAGGTTGGGCCGACCCCCGCATCAAGCAAAACAGAAGCAGCAGCTGGTGCGGAGCTTGGGCCCGATCTCGGTCCGCAGCTTGGTCCATCTTGCAGCACCAGCAAGGCCCACCCATGCTCTCACCCTCCCCCCCTATGTTCTCACCCCCCCCCCTGCACTGCAGGATTTAGCGGCATGGTGATTACGCCACTTTATAATCAGCTCTATAATCATAATCATTTTCATCTGCACTTCCACTGGTAGCAAATGTATGAAATGTATTATTGTTATTATCTTGCATCTGACACAGATCTATTGTGCAAAGAGGTTAGTTACAAGGCTGGAGGTGGAAAGTGGGTTGAGTGACTTTACATTTTGGAGCTCCATGATTCTTTTCCATGGCTCAATTTTCTAGAGAGAAGGATTTTAAGAAAGTTAAATTGCTTATTTGCATCTCAGCATGCTCCTTTTAGAGTGATAGTAGAAAGAGAGGGGAGAACATTAACCAATTTAAAAGTTTCTTTCAACCAATATCCTTATTAGGTCAAAGTATGAGGAGCTCTGCATTTGTCATATAGAAGACCTCAGTATTGTAAGTTGTTTGTACCCATTTACCCTATTCTTTAGAGTGAAAAATAGTGTTGCTAAAGTATTAAATTACTACCAAGCAACTTCAACATATAAATCTAATAACGTGTCCTATATTTACATTGGCAACCGGTTAATCCTGCAGAAATGAAAATACAGTATTTACATTTCTAGAGTAAATAGGATGAGAATCTGGTTAATCATTAGTGAAGTTATTTACACCAGGGCTTAACCATTTCCAAAGAGTGAAGAGACATAACATTTATCTGGCATTTTGCCATATTTAACAAAGGCCCGTGATCATTCTTATGCCTGTGTACAAATATGATACAGTACACAGCTTCACCATGTTCCACAACATCCAGACTTATTGCAGCAATGTCTCAGCACAGGCACTTCATCAAATGTAGTGACACCCAGAGATTGATGCATCTCAAAATCTGTGCGGTATGTAACACCTCCACAGATATAGCACGACTTACTGACATTAAGCTTTTGTTATCTTTATCAAAATAATAGAATACAAATAAAGAAACACCTAACCAACAAAACAAATCAAGAAATAAAACCGCAAGCCAATCCACAAATGTACTAAAAACAATTTAATCAAAACAATAAACAGAAATAGAAAAAATACCAATGAATACAAAACAATCATTTGCCAAAAAATGCATTGCCTGCCACTGTATTTAAGGGGCACAGATTAAAACATTAGCAGTCAATGGGCAATGAAAAACATAAAAATAAATAAATGCAATCAAAAAACCTGAACAAAGACATTTACATACATTTAATATTTATCTTACCTTTAAAAGTCTTCACCCTCCGAATCCCGGCATATCAGGAAGCTCTCGACCCACGTCGTCATCACCCGCAATCCATCTCCATCCTCCTTGAAGAACAGCATCAGGTACCAAAATCTTCTTTCTTCCTTCTTCTTTCTTCATCTGTCAATCTTTTCTTCTTTTCTTTAATCTTCTAGTTTTCAATCCAAAACCCCATGGTAAATCCAAAACGGATGTTGCCACGTCGAGATCTTCCCCTAAAATGAGACATACAGGCCTTAAATAGGGCCTGTGATGTCCCATTTTAGGGTCAGATGGTACAGCTCCAATCCGATTGGATGCTGTTACATGTTACCGTCTTTTTAAAAAAAAATTAAGGATGTGACATCACCAAGGGAGGTACGTAACATCCTTAAAACCACATGGATGATATCACATGGTATTAGAGCCACATGGCAGACAATCCCATTGTTTCCTGTACCATGTGATATGTTCCAGTAAAAAGGATGTGACATCACTTTAAGGGATGGTAGTGAGATTATTACAGGACTTGGTCGAGCCTCAAGTTCTCTAGTTACACAAGAGATAAAGAGGCCAACCGCAGGACAAATACTTAATTCTTATGATCAGTGAAAGGAACCATAAAAAGTTTATCAGTTTCCTCATTTTGAATGTATAATGTAGTGAGAACATCCAAGGTTTGTCTATCTAAAGTACTTACAGTGTCTTGTAAGTGCTTGTGCACCCATTTATGCAAATCTGTACCTTGGCTGGTGGGAATACACTCATGTATTCTCTGAGGCGTTACCTACTGTATGTATACTGGAAACATTGATTTTTGGATCAGATACATAGGTGACATTCTTATATTATGGAATGGTCCAAGTGTGCTGCTCTCTACATTTGTTGACTGTCTCAATAATAACTCTCTCAACCTGCAGTAAGACTTACTACAGTAACTAGTCAGGTATTTATCACCTTCCTAGATCTTTATATATATGTTGAAGCTAAAGACATACAAACTAAGGTATATCGCAAGAGTATGGCAACTAATAGTTTGCTGTTAGCTCAGAGCCAACATCCTCCCTCATTGGTGGCAGGAATACCGACTTGACAATACCTCCTCTTGTGTAGGAATCGTTTTTTGGCTCGTGGCTATAATATTAATAATCTCAAGCGATCCTACCATTGCGTCTTGTATAGTAATAGAGAAGAACTACTTTGTCGTAATACTATGAAACGAAGTGAAAAAACAATTCGGTGCATTGGCATGTATAACAAAAGGTGGTGGTCCATCAAACGTATCTTCTCACAGCACTGGCACCTATTGCTCACAGACTCAGATCTTAAGGAGGTCTTGGGACCTACACCATTGATTACCAGCAGATGCTCTAGAAATCTTCATGATTGCCTTGTCCATAGCCATCATCAGCGATCTAAAAGCACTAACTGGCTCAGTACACTGGTTAAAGGGATGTTTACAGTAGATGCCAAGGCTGTAAGGAATGTAAATATGTATTTCTGACTAAAACGTTCAAAAACCATGATGGTATACAACAGTTTACAGTTGACACACTTATAAACTGTCAGACCACAAATGTTATCTACCTTATCACATGTACATGTGGTAAGTGTTATATGGGTAAAATCACTTGACAGTTGCGTGGATGAATTCTTGAACATGTCAACTCTATTAAACATACAACTGACACCCCGTTTGCCAGACATGTTCTACAGTACCATAATGGCGATGTGAACTGTCTCTCATTTGCAGACATCTATCATCTCAAGAGCCCTAGTAGAGATGGTAACAGTGATAAAATGCTGCTATGCATTGAAGCCTAATGGATTTATAAACTTAAGACACCTAGTCCAAATGGCCTCAATGAAGGCTTTACCTTCACCGATTGACCTATGTCCTGACCAATTTATACTCGTCATCCCTCATTTGTTAGGTTTGACATTGCCCAATGAATACATTAGCCACGGTGACATGCCTGATATGACCTTTCAAATATTTCATTTGAGTATTTAATTATCAATTTCCCACTTGTGACTATATCCAGTACTGTATATGACTAATCATTATGTACTGTATTTGATTATGGATCAACTGTGTCAAATCAAAATATTCGGTGTAATACTGACCGTTTGCTGCATAATCGAGTAATTTAGCGATATACTGTAAACGCTGATTATTATGTATTCTGGGCGTTATCAATTCTGGCTACTACTAAGGACTTTAGCCATTTTTATTACTATTTTTATTGTTTGTTGAAATGTTGCTTATTACATGCTAAGACACCCTGATTGATGGTATAAGCTATTTATAGATTTGACTATAAATCTAGCAATTATGCCATTTTAATACCTAATTTAGTGGATTTAGATTTAGATACTTATAAATCTGTCGTAATCTGATGATTAAATCCGCTATTGTCACCTAGTTTGTCTTTATCTGTAATGATTGTGTTTTGGCCATTTGAATAAACTATGACATAAGTGTGGCAACCATGTTGCATCTTTTTTTAAGTTCAAACGCAGGCGCAACACTTGTGTAATGACCGTGAATAGGCTATCGCTTTACACATGCGCAATGAATATCATTGTGTATTTCTCTATCTGCTGCCGCATGCGCAACACTCATCGCATGTGCAAATACAATACTAATGCTAACAGACCAGGAACTAAGCACCTCATGCTTGCTATTGTCTGTTATATTTGTCAGTGTAGTGTTTGTTTTGTATGTAGTGTCAGTCATTGTTATACAGTATGTATGTTGCAGTTAGTGTTAGCTATATTCTATTGCTGGCAATATTGCACTACATTTCTCTCTGTGTTTTTTACATATCACGGAACGCACGGCCGTAACTTCATCTGACCATCTGGTAGCAAAGGATCAGAAGGGTTCTGGACACTTTCTCCATCTTTTATTGGACTTCCAAGACTCACAATTTTTGGACTTGTAAGGCGCCGGTTTCTCTTTCTCCTTGTACAGTGGTATATGTTTTATGTAATTCAATTTATTAATAAAGTTATTTGTTATTATTTATTATTTGGTGATGTTATTATAAGTGGATTTCTTCACAGTTAATGCCTTAGTATTTTCTTTTTGTTCCACATCACTTCATCATGAATACATAAAACTGTTTCAGACTCTAACCTATGAAATTCAACTATACAACTAAAGGAGAAACTTGCAATATTTTGTAAGCTCATATACAAAGGAATCTAATTATCATAGATTCGTCCGTCACCAGGTCTTTTGAATGACCCTCATGTATATGAATATCCTATCGGGGTCTTGCCACTTTAACATGTGAATGCTTCATTACTGTACATTGTTTTGTTTCCTTGTCAAAATACATTGAGAGAACAGTTTGTGCTGTTCACTGTTTTTCATTATTCTATTCATATTGAGTTGGAAGCTGAATAACCTTGTAATGACTGTCCTCTCCAAGGGAACAATGGTCCAAATAAACTCTCACTTACTGTGACATCATTGGACTGCACCAGCTGAACATAAAGATGTAGCAGGCTCCATTGTTCCCCAAGATTCATTGGGACTAGTGTTGGTGAAGAGTCTCCCAACAGGAACAATGAAGCCTGCTACATCTGCGTATACAGTGCAATAATCTTCCCGTTCTAATTACATTAACATAAAAGACTGACTCCTCATATACAGTACATTTTTGTTTATCCGAGTAGGGCAATCATTAAAAAAAATGGCCCTGGGGCTCCTAACGTTTTGACTGGTGCAGCCCGGATGTAACCCTTGGTTACAATTTGATTCAAATATAAAACAAAAATAAGTTTTGTTTTTTTTTAATACCATTTTATTTAGTTTTTTCCGCAAGCAATTATATGAAACTTATCAACTAAAATAGAAAACGCACATCTTTAATAATAATCTAGTAACAACACTTTTTCGTAGACAGTAATAGAAAAACAACATTGCTATTGAATCCTATGGAAATGCTGTGATATTCTACATGATAAAAAGATATATTGTTATTTGGTGGTAACAATGTCACACACTACATCTACTGTATATGTTGCCATTCAACTATGTGTGAACACAAGCTAAACTATGGACACAAACGAAAATAAACAGCTGCATGTTTAAACTACAGCAAGTGTAGAAATTATAATATATATTATATATATATATATATATATATATATATATATATATATATATATATATATGTGTGTGTAAATATTACTGTATGCTCATTTGCATGTCTTAGCAGACCCCACACTGATGAGACCAATTAAGGTCGAAACAGCTGTCTGTGGGTGGGTTTACTGGCTATGCATCTTAACCCTGGCTGTGCTCAAAGCTGTGACCATGCAGCAAGCTTAAGCCTATAGGGGATCCATGTTGAATGGTTTTTAAGCAAAAGGTGGCATTTGCATGTCATTTCCTAGAATCCCTTGCTGCAGTGGAAGTGCTGGGTGATAATGGTGAAAGACCTGCTAAGACATGCAAACGAGCATAGCGTAATATTTCCATTTGCTATTTGCTTTGCTGTGGAGGGTTTGTGTCACTTTTTTTATCCACCATAACTTAACTAAGTATATGTATGTATGTATGTATGTATGTGTGTGTGTGTATATATATATATATATATATATATATATATATATAACAAACATCACAGCTTGCACTCAATGTACTGGTTCATATAGACAGGTGCTAGTCTCAAATAATAGAAAAACAACATTACCATTCTCTCGTCCGGTAAAGAAAGACTGCACTCGGTTCAGTAATCATGAAAAACTGTATTGGGCATCTGAATAGAAAAGATAAGTCACCCAATCAGACGTTTCGGTCCTGGAATAGAGAAATGAGAAAGGTCCTATTCCAGGACCGAAACGTCGGATTGGGTGACTTATGTCTTTCTTTACCGGACGAGAGAATGGTAATGTTGTTTTTATATATATATATATATATATATATATATATATATATATATATCTTATACTATATTAGTGAAAGCACTGTATGCCTGCCTGCCTGCCTGGATGTCCGGTGTCCCTAGGGGAAATCTCATTGGTCCATTGGCCCGCCCCCGCACACCTCTCATTGGCTTGAGGCGGAGTGACGGGCCAAAGGACACACAGGGACACACACACACACACAGGGACACACACACACACACATGGACACGGACGGGGACACACACACACAATCCCCTCCTGGTGCCCCTCACTCTCCCCCGTCAGCTGGACCGCACCTCAACTTCCACACACCCCCACCCTCCCTGTGCCCGAACTTACCCGGAGTCCCGTGTACACACACACACATTCCCACCCCCCCCCAAGCTCACACACACCTCACCCCCCCCCCAAGCTCATCCCCCCCCAAGCTCACATCCCCCCCACCCCCCCAAGCTCACACCCCGGCGCCGCTACAGTCAGCGGGGGAGCGGAGCGAGCGCCCGGGACACACGCGGGGGAGCGGCCACAACACGCGGCCTCCCACCTCACATCCACGTGGGAGCGGCCGGATGGGTGAGGCAGCGGCCGGATGAGTGAGGCAGCGGTAGGATGGGTGAGGCAGCGGCCGGATGAGTGAGGCAGCGGCCGGATCAGTGAGGCAGCGGCCGGATCAGTGAGGCAGCGGCAGGATGAGTGAGGCAGCGGCTGGATCAGTGAGGCAGCGGCCGGATGAGTGAGGCAGCGGCCGGATCAGTGAGGCAGCTGCAGGATGAGTGAGGCAGCGGCAGGACGGGTGAGCTCCCCCCCCCTCCACATGCTACGTGCTGCTCTTGCTCCTCCGCTCCCGGCTCCCCCCTGTCACCGCGTGACAGGCCGCGGAACGTGACATGGGAGGGGGGATGCCCCTCCGGTCCCGGCTCCCCCCTAGGCCGCGGGACGTGAGATGGGAGGGGGGATGCCCCTCCGGTCCCGGCTCCCCCCTGTCACCGCGTGACAGGCCACGGGACGTGAGATGGGAGGGGGGATGCCCCTCCGGTCCCGGCTCCCCCCTGTCGCCGCGGGACGTGAGATGGGAGGGGGGATGCCCCTCCGCTCCCGGCTCCCCCCTGTCACCGCGTGACAGGCCGCGGGACGTGAGATGGGAGGGGGGATGCCCCTCCGGTCCCCGCTTCACCTTCTCCCCACCGTTGTCCCCGCTGCCTGCGCAGGAGGAGGGGGGGGGAGCGGGTGTTGGTGCTGGTGTGTGTAATTGTGTGAGACTGTGTGTAAGTGTGTGTAAGTGTCTGTGACTGTGTGAAACTGTGTGTGACTGTGTGTAACTGTGTGTGACAGTGTGTGTAAATGTTTCACAGTGTGAGAGTGTGTGAGTGTGTGTAAGTCTGTGTAAGTGTCTATGACTGTGTGAAACTGTTTGAAACTGTGAAAATGTGTGTGACTGTGTGTGAGTGTGTGTGTGTGTGTGAGTGTGTGTGTGTGTGGTGCACTGTGCAGTGTGAGCAATGAGCAGTGTGTCAGTGTGTGCAGTGTGAGCAATGACCACTGTGTGTGCAGTGTGAGCAGTGTGAGCAGTGTGTGTCAGTGTGAGCAGTGTGTGCAGTGTGAGCAATGAGCAGTGTGTGTGCACTGTGTGCAGTGTTAGCAATGAGCAGTGTGTCAGTGTGTGCAGTGTGACCAATGAGCAGTGTGTGTGCAGTATGCAGTGTGACCATTGAGCAGTGTGTGTGCAGTGTGAGCAGTGTGTGTGCAGTGTGTCAGTGTGAGCAATGAGCTGTGTATGTGTGTGTGTGCAGTATGAGCAGTGAGCAGTGTGTGTGCAGTGTGCAGTGTGTGTCAGTGTGACCAGTGTGTGTGCAGTGTGCAGTGTGTGTCACTGTGAGCTGTGTGTGCGCAGTGTGCGTCAGTGCGACCAATGAGCAGTGTGTGTGTGCAGTGTGCAGTGTGTGTGTGTGTGTGCAGTGTGCAGTGTGAACAATGAGCAGTGTGTGTCAGTGTGAGCACGGTTCACATCTTGGGCAACGCCGGGTCTCTCAGCTAGTATATATATATTTGCTTATAAGCAGAATGTAAAGATTACTTCACAAAGAGTTCTAAATATAATGGGGTTTTATCATTCCTTTTTATGTTACACAACTGATTAGTCCTTAATTTTGGAAGTTTTGTGGCAGGAGGTATAGTAGTAAAAATTAAAAAAAGCAAAATCGATACACAAAGAAAGTCAAACTTTTGAATACAGAGAGGCATGTGCTAAGGTTGTGAACCAAACAAACCACACATTAGAATGGTCATGAATAAAGTAAATTTATGCGGGTTACAAGATGAGGCTAAAGTGGTATTGTAGCTCAAGGTAATTTGCAAATACTCTGTCATAACAGCAACTACTGTATTGCGCAAGTTCATTACTCAAGTCAATAGTGCCTATATGACAAGGAAGAAAATATTTTTTTTTGCTATTAAATTGACACTATGAAAGGCATTTTCTTCCTAAATTAGCTTATGATCTGGGGAAGGTAGGCAATAGTTAAATAACATACATACTGTATCATAATGGGATGTGTCAAATTCTGAGCCTTTCGTCATCATCTTTTTTTCTTTGCTTAAGAAGAAAACCTTCCTTGTGTTGGAGGTTGCATAAACTGCTTTGATTGATGATGTGAATCAAATAAAAGAATAAGAAGCTTAAAAAACAAGCCTCTTGGATTTAACACAGCCACAGGAACAACAGCAACGTTTGTATTGAAATATAGAGCGCAGTCCCTATTTCTGGGTCCAAGAAAGAAATAAAAATAAAAGCTAGTTCCAGAAATCAAAGAAAGAAACATTATTAAGTTACTTCTTTTTTTTTTACACTGATCAAATATAGGAATCACCAACATGGCTGAGGAACATGCATGGGAGAATGAACAAATCATAAGATGAATGCTACATCCATTTTGTACATATATAAAACTGTACAAGACACATCATGTAGAGAAGAGAAGCTAGGGTTACCAGGTGTCCCGTACTGAACAGGACTGTCCTGTATTTGAACATTGTCCATTAAAAAAATAAAGGTAATACTGGACAAGTATGTGTATAACGGTATTACCTCTGGACATAGTGTCCTGACGGCTTGGGGGGCTGTGCAATTTCCCTGAGCAGGGCTGTTGCTAGGGGGCTTGACAGCTTTCTCCATTCTGATTGGCTGCTGCTGGGTAATGCAGCCATTCAGGGCGTGTCAGGAATCTGAGGTGGGGCCAAGGAGAGGAGGAAACAGCATGGAGTAGAGAGGTGTGTGTGTGTGTGTGTGTGTATGTGTGTGTGTGTGTGTATATTTCGGGAGCGTGTCGCACCTTTCACATTGCGTCCAATATTTTTGGAGAAGCCACAAAGAGGACAGAAAATTAGTTATGTTATATTTCAATGTTATAGTATTTAACAGACTCAAAAAGGCACACATCTTATGTGATAAAAGGTTGTCCCATGTATAGGATTCCAGGGAGTGGTGCTAAGCTATTGTAACCCTGCTTCCCCCCTTCCCCCAGACTCTACGGTGGTGTCTAGGGTGCATGAGGGCAGATTACATGCGGTGTGGTGCGTACCTGTGAGGAACAGGAGGCCCTGAGCTTCCCGCGATGTTGTGGGGGAGCCAGGACCGGGCTTCTGGGGTGGTAGCCTCCATGATCTCTTAGTGGTGCAGCGCCTCCATCTTCTATACTCCCAGGAATATGGGACAGGACCTGTATAGAAGAACCCCTTGGGTCCCAGGGTAATACCTTCCAATTCACACAGATAGTCTTTGGTAATAACGGATAGTCTCTTTTATTGACAGATCAGCAATCTCCCAATGGTAGTGGCTTCCAGTAGCCGCAACAACAACAGCAAGACTTGTTATTACGCCACTCTCCTTTCACATAGATAATTCCTCCTCTCCTTCCCTCCAAGTCTCTCCTCCAACAGGATGATCTGGGCTAGGGCTTCAATACCCCGTGGCCCACCCCCGAGGTTAGCCTCGCAGTGGGTCTTGGATTCTCCCCATCACCCCGGGCAGTGGGGTGAGGGCATTGGTCCACCAAGTCTATAATTCTATCAGCTCTACTAAAGGAAGCTGAATCTTTCCACTCCTCTCTCTTTCTGCTCCTGCACTCTGCGCAGGGGAGACCGCGGTCTCCTCCAACTCCTCGGACCGATCCGCAGGATTCTTCGACTCACGGCATACTAACTGAACTGCATACTCCCGGCATAACTAACCGGCAACTCCAGACTCTTGATATCACTATCAACTAACTCTACTCACAGGAGTTGGCTGCTAAATATAGAGCTAGTCCCGCCCCTCGTGATGTCAGCAGAACCTCCCCTCTTGCTCACGCCTGCAGCAGAGTCCAAGCCTGCATCTACCACTCAGGATAGGGCTATGAAGGGGGAAAACCCATGATGATTACTGGTGCCTGATCTTAACAGGACTTATCACAGTAGAAGGAAGATAGGTATAGCCTGTGCTGTTTACACGGGGCTACACTATCATTCCTTCCAGAGGTCCCACTCATACTTGTTACATATTGTGTTAGCAGACTTGTCAGGTCTTAGTCATTTTGGAAGACAATCTTTCTCATGTTTAACTTTCCTATAGGCCTTGAGTATTTTATTGGTCAATGGTCACAAAGCCTCACTCATTAATGTTTTCGAATCTTGACAGCGGGACTTTTAGGTTGTCATTACAGTACAAAGTGAATTGAAAAAAAAAGACAATGTATTCATAATTTTTTGTAAGGCTATTTATGGTTAGCCGGTAATGGAAAGTGATGGGCTGTAAATTTATGGAGAAACTTTTCAATTTTCGTCCAAACCCACCAAAGTTTGTTCTAATCTTTTGGTACTAAACAAAAGCACAAAAACATGCAATTTATCCTCTCTATTTTGCTGTTTTTGCATTGCTAAAAGCTTTTTTAATTTTTTTTGTTCATTTCACTTTTAGGCTAATTTTTGCTTTCACTTAGTTGGGACTTTTTTTTTTCCCCTCTGACAAATTTGCGAAGAGTCATATCTAGTAATGGGGTCTGGAAAAAGAAAGATGGTGCTGAAAGCTTACGCCTGTTTATTTCGAATTTGTTGTGAGTTGGATTCCGTTTTTTTACAAACCGGACCAGCTGCATCACGCTTCTCATATATGGTGTGCAATCTTCTCGGTATTAACCTCTTGAGGAGAACATATACATTGCCTATTACCAACAGGTTTTGCGACACATTTATGTATATGTATATGTATATTTCTACACTATAACTATTTTGAGGTATTGTCATGCAGCGGATATTGTGATTTGGATGGTATATTGTGACATTGATACACCTTGGTGATTCACCACCCACAATTGTAGAAATACCTTTATTACTCATCCATGCCATATATGGCACTGTTAGCCCTGAGCAATAATTACTATAGAGTTATTTGTTGTCAGAAGGTTTAGGCTACAAATTATTCTATCGCTATTTAGTGTGGATACAGCCTACTAGAAACCACTTCAAAGTTGGGATTTTATTGTGTTATATCTATATGCTTTTATCATTGTGATTTAGAAATAAAACTTTATTATTTTACCCACTGATTCTCCTGGTTCGATAGGGTTAATAGACCTACCTTCAGTATTTATCTGTGAGACTGAACACTGTCTCTTTACTACTATCCAGCATTGAGTGCTTGAGATAGGGGGATTCTTTCTGATCTTCTTTAGATCAACACTGTAATATATATTATATTGCTCCCCTGAGCACCTGCTTTATCTTTATATACAACTATAATATACATATGGTGGAAGCGGTCTCATTTCTCTCTTATGTATATTAATTGGGTCTGCAATATCCAGAATTGTGTAAATAATTACCACTCACATTTCTTTCTCTTCTCATCTCTCATCTAACAAAAAAATAGGTTGATGTTCTCATAACAGAATGTGTACGGTCTTCACTGTTTCTCTTTTAATGCTGCATCTGACAGCCATTTCTTCTCCAAAACGCCAAACGCCTACAGATCTTATGTTTTCCAAATTAGATGGCAAGAGAACTAACGTCAACAAATCTGTTTTAGTATTGTTTATAATGTTCTTTACTCTTCCATATATGCAATTCGGACATATTTCTGTCACAAATAACGTTAAGACCACATCTGAGTGCATCCAACTGGTATTAGACACAAAGTTATACCACTTGACATAGATAGGCAGAAATATCACTCCGCGCTAAGGGGACTCCACACACCCCCTATAAAGGTGAGCTCCCACAGGGGAGCTCGCAGACAAGAAAACAAATGACAGACAGGCGCACTGAGGGACAATGTAACTTTAATATTAAAATGAACATAAACACGATGGGAATAGGGCAAGTAGCACCCAAACTTAATCAAATTGACAATTAAAAATGTTAAAATAGCTGGCTAAACACCAACATAAGGCGGAGGAGTGGGGCAGATCAATAACACGTCCACGTTAGTACTAAAGAAAGGAGCCGGAGCCGATCCTAGTACATACCCAGCTGAGCAAGTGGAAGTGAAGTGGAAAGCCCTGAACAACCTCCGACTGCAAAATCCACAGGAACAGTCTCATGTGACTTCTACGCGTTTCGCACGTAGTGCTTCATCAGGAGATCATGTGATGACGCTGTCCCTGGAGTTAAGTAGAGAGCCGCAGCCAATGGATGCCTAGTACTTAGCAAATGAAAGCACGCAACTGCAATCATGTAATCATGCAATTAGGGCACTGTTTTGTTTCCTTTTTCCCAATATATGCTCCTCCTGGACTGTCTGAACAAAAACTATCCTATGCATAAAACATTAAATAACACATTGGAATAAAAACATATATAAACATATATAAACAAAGAGGGAAAGGAAAAAAAGGACAAGGAAAAAAAACAATTACAAGGTATGATTACCAACTGATAATTTATACTTTAAGGAAGGGAACCAATTCTATATAGTAATTTAATCCCTGAGGGTATCTGGTTTGCATAGTATATATCCAGTACTTTTACCTTCTACTTAAACATAGTTCCCTATTGCCTATGCGCTTGTCTACAGTGATAACTTCACTGCCCATAAATGAAATTTCACCTGGGTCACACTGATGACAATTTTTTAAATGTTTTAAAAGATAGATTAAAGGCATATTTTTATCAATTAATTTTTGCACATTTTTGATATTTCTCATATGTTCCATAACCCGAATTTTCATACATCTTTTGGTTTTGACACTAAAATACACAGGGGGCACGTCGCTTCACCAAACAGACAACCATGAAACATGAAAATAAAATAAACTACCTGGTGCAAGGGAGAAAAGCACAATATGAACACACAAATAATCAGCAGGCATTATATAAAGCCCCCTATAATTGCACTCTGGATAGGTGACATTGTAAGGAAAATGTCATCACATAGGAGGCCACTAAATAACCTATTCCCTAGATAGGGTAAACCGCAAAGGTCACACTCAAATGAAAATAAAAAATGCTTTAATAAACAATATAAAAACCGACGAGACACCATAAAAATGCACAAAGATGCATGGACTAAAATCCCCAAATGTGTGGAGGCACGAGAAAGGGCTGAGAACTGACAATGTCCAAAGCCACAAATGTAAATAGACAAATGCTGCATGGAGCTGCGTGATCCCACACAAACTTGTGTGATTGTATACCAAAATAAATAAATAATATACAGGACACAGCAAAAGAGGATTATGAATGCTAGGTAGCCTCAGTGAGGCAATATATGACCTGACATCAGTATCCCACGTCTAGCGTGCCGACAGCTAAAGCCCTGGAAATTATCCAGAGCTGTTCGTGCCTCCTGCCACAAGCCACGTGTACGTCAATGTAATGACGTCACGCGTTCCCCAACGTACGTTTCGCGCGTCACAGCGCACTTTCTCAAGGGGGAGGAGGCTTGTGGCAGGAGGCACGAACAGCTCCGAATACTTTCACAGGGGGATTAGTGATAGATTTGTGTATCTTTGGTATATGATAATATATTGGAATGGGGGGGAATGGGGCCAGGCAATCAAACAGACTCCAGCTGCCTAATCAGAGCGCTGTGAAATAGTGTCATGTGAGACACAGGAAGAGGATTCCTGAGCTCACAATTGGGGCTGACCCATGAAGAACAGACCAGAGATTCCCTAGTCCACAACTGTGCTGTACTGGGGAACAACAGATGTCTTGAGCTGTATATGGAGTGCAGGCTGACGGCAAGACAAAGGAGACAAGACCTCTAAACCTGGATCCTGATATTGCCATAGCACACAAGGGTTGCGGACCCAGGAGAGCAGAGAGGCCTTCTCCCACAACTACAAGAAACAGATAAGACTTTCTTATGAGACTGTTGTATATCTGTGTATATATATATATATATATATATATATATATATATATATATATATATATATATATATATATATACAGTGGTCGACAAACCACCAAAAAATCTACTCGCCGAACAAAAAAATCTACTCACCACCTAGTACCACACGTGTGCTGCTTGGGCCAATAGGAGCTCGCCACGATGTTAAATCCACTCGCTCGGGGCGTGCAAATGTATAGGTTTGTCGAACACTGTATATATATATATATATATATATATATATATATATATATATACATGTAGAGGTATCAGTACCGTGTTAGCCGAGCTTCAATAATCAAAAAATAAATAGATGATACCGTTCTGTGGCTAACGAAATGCTTTTATTTGTGCGAACTTTCGAGATACACTTATCTCTTCTTCCGGCGATGTTACAATGAATGAAGCAAAAGGTGTACTTAAAAACAGTGTCTCTTGGAATGTTATCTGTGCTGTTCCTTCCCCCGGTGTGGATGTGTTTTATGGCTAGAGGTGTCAAAAGGTTACTGAAAGCAAGTGAAGAAAGAGTGTGTATGTGTATCAGTGTAAATAAAAATGAATGGAGAGCCCACAGTATATACAGTGCTTTACACAAGGTGTGTGTGGAGTGGGAGTGGATATAAATGGTGTGGGTGTGGAAATGTGAGAGTTTGTAGCACAACTAAAAGTGTGTGTGGATACTTAGTGGTCCCTATTGGTGTATAGGGATGGAAAAACAAGGAGTATTAGTATGTGTGAGAAACAGCTATGTGTGCATACATATAGCACAGTATGTACAGAAATGGCCTTTAGCGCTCATGGGACGAGAGTTCACTAGTCTCTGTTTAGGCCAGTGCTGAGTGTCCCGAACAGTTGCATACATTTGTATTCATGCAAACATTTCTCTGACTCTGGCCATAAGATGAACGATCTGAGGGTTGCCATACTCAAAGGTAATCTTAAAACCCCGAAAGAGAGACGGTTGCATGAATACAAATTTATGCAACTGTTTGGGACACTTAGCAGTGGCCTAAACAGAGATCGAAATTTTATGAGTCATTACTGACACTAGTGAACTCTCGTCCCATGAGCGCTAAAGGCCATGTCTGTACATACTGTGCTATATGTATGCACACACAGCTGTTTCTCACACATACTAATACTCCTTGTTTTTCCATCCCTATACACCAATAGGGACCACTAAGTATCCACACACACTTTTAGTTGTGCTACAAACTCTCACATTTCCACACCCACCCACACCATTTATATCCACTCCCACTCCACACACACCTTGTGTAAAGCACTGTATATACAGTACCGACACACTTTATTCGAGTGTGGTCGGTACCGCAAGCCGGGAAATCTCCCGGCTTGCTAGTGGCCGCCCCTCTGCACGCGCGTCCAGGGGCTCCCCGAGGGAGCCCTGGTGTCCCGCGATCGCGGGACAGCGGCAGGGGGTTCCGGGGGACCCGGCGGACCCGGCAGCGGTAGGGAGAGCGCCCCGATCGGAGGGCGCTCTTCCGCTGCTTCGGCGCGCGCCCGTCACTCTCGGGCGCGCGCCAGGCTACTGCTGCGGCAGAGAACGGGCAAATGCTCGAATAAACTCTGCCGCAGCAGTACTGTGGGCTCTCCATTCATTTTTATTCACACTCATACACATACACACTCTTTCTTTACTTGCTTTCAGTAACCTTTTGACACCTCTAGCCATAAAACACATCCACACCGGGGGAAGGAACAGCACAGATAACATTCCAAGAGACACTGTTTTTAAGTATACCTTTTGCTTCATTCATTGTACAGTAACATCGCCGGAAGAAGAGATCAGTGTATCTCGAAAGCTCGCACAAATAAAAGCATTTCGTTAGCCACAGAACGGTATCATCTATTTATTTTTTGATTATATATATATTTATGTTTTCTGGGTATGCACCTTAACCCTGGCTGTGCTCAAAGCTGTGACCATGCAGCAAGCTTAAGCCTATAGGGAACCATGTTAAAAATGGTTTTTGAGGCAAAAAGTGACACTGTGTGCTCATTTGCATGTCATTTCCCAGAATCCCTTGCTGCAGTGGAAGTGCTGTATGCTGGGTGATGATGGGGAAAGGCGGGGTTGCAGACCTGCCTAAGACATGCAGATGAGCATACAGTTGTATTTGCATATTTGCTTTCCTGTGGAGGGTTTTTGTCACTTTTTTTACTCACCATAACTTAACTCAGTATTATATATATATATATATATATATATATATATATATATATATATATATATATATATATATATATATATATATATATATATATATATATATACCACAAAGAGATCGATAGAGAAGGAGGGGGTGTTAGCAAAAGTGACACTGAAAGTACGATGGGAGAAGTAAGAGGAGATCTAGGATAGAGCTTTGTTATGAATACCAAGAGTATGGAGAATGTAAAGGAGAAGAGGGTGGTCCACAGTATCAAATGCTGCAGAGAGGTTGAGTAATATGATCAAAGAACTCTGTCTCAGGCAGCATGGGAGTCTTTCGTTATTTTAGTGAGGGCTGGTTGAGTGGAGTGAGCATTGCAGAAGCCAGATTGTAGAGGGTCTAGGAGAGAATAGGTGGTGAGAAAATTGGGCAAGCGAGAGAATACAAGACATTCAAGGAGTTTGGAGGCAAAGGCAGGAGGGAGACAGGACAATAGTTTGAAAGGCAGGTTAGGTCAAGCGTGCTGTTTTTGAGTAATGGTATAACTATTGCATGTTTGAAGGAGGAGGGAAAGGTACCCGAGTAGAGGGAGGAGTTAAACATGTGTGTGACCGTGCGAATTATAGTTGGAGCAAGAGGTTTTAGGTGATTGGAGGGAATGTATTGTATTGTATGTCTTTATTTATATAGCGCCATTAATGTACATAGCGCTTCACAGTAGTAATACATGTGGTAATCAAATAAATAACAGATCATGGGAATAAGTGCTTTAGACATAAAAATAACATTAAGGAAGAGGAGTCCCTGCCCCGAGGAGCTTACAGTCTAATTGGTAGGTAGGGAGAACGTACAGAGACAGTAGGAGGGAGTTCTGGTAAGTGCGTCTGCAGGGGGCCAAGCTTTATGTATCATGTGTTCAGCATATCCACAGTGCTATTCATATGCTTCTTTAAGCAAGTGTGTCTTAAGGTGGGTCTTAAAGGTGGATAGAGAGGGTGCTAGACGGGTACTGAGGGGAAGGGCATTCCAGAGGTGTGGGACAGTCAGTGAAAAAGGTTTAAGGCGGGAGAGGGCTTTAGATAAAAAGGGGGTAGAAAGAAGACATCCTTTAGCAGAACGCAAGAGTCGGGATGGTGCATTGCGAGAAATTAGGGCTGAGATGTAAGGAGGGGCAGAAGAGTGTAAAGCTTTAAAAGTGAGGAGAAGAATGGAGTGTGAGATGCGGGATTTGATCGGAAGCCAGGAGAGGGACTTCAGGAGGGGAGATGCTGAGACAGATCTAGGAAAGAGTAGAGTGATTCTGGCAAGAGCGTTTAGGATAGATTGTAGGGGAGACAGGTGAGAGGCAGGAAGGCCGGACAGCAAGAGGTTACAGTAATCAAGACGGGAGAGAATGAGGGCCTGAGTCAGAGTTGTAGCAGTCGAGCAACAGAGGAAAGGGCGTATCTTTGTTATATTGCGGAGGAAAAAGCGACAGGTTTTAGATATGTTTTGAATGTGAGGGGCGAATGTGAGAGAGGATTAGAGTGTGACCCCTATGCAGCGTGCTTGGGCTACTGGGTGAATGATCGTAGTTCCAACAGTAATGTGGAAGGAGGTAGTAGAGCCAGGTTTGGGAGGAAGTATGAGGAGCTCTGTTTTAGCCATGTTGAGTTTAAGGCGGCGTAGGGCCATCCAGGATGATATAGCAGAGAGACATTCAGAAACTTTGGTTTGTACAGCAGGTGTAAGGTCGGGTGTTGAAAAGTTTGTGTGTCGTCAGCATAGAGGTGATAATTAAACCCAAAAGATGTTATTAGGTCACCTAGAGAGAGTGTGTACAGAGAAAAGAGAAGTGGTCCCAGGTCAGAGCCCTGGGGTACACCCACAGAGAGATCAATAGAGGAGGAGGAGGTGTGAGCAGAAGAGACACTGAAAGTACGATGGGAGAGGTAGGATGAGATCCAGGATAGAGCTTTGTTCTGAATACCAAGAGTATGGAGAATGTGGAGGAGAAGAGGGTGGTCTATGGTGTCAAATGCTGCAGAGAGGTCGAGTAATATGAGCAGAGTGTAATGACCTCTATCTTTGGCAGCATGGAGGTCATCAGTTATTTTAGTGAGGGCTGTTTCCGTGGAGTGAGTAGTGCAGAAGCCAGCTGGTAGAGTGTCTAGGAGAGAACAGATGTTGAGAAATTGGAGCAAGCGAGAGAATACAAGACGTTCAAGGAGTTTAGAGGCAAAAGGCAGGAGGGAGACAGGTCGATAGTTAGAAAGACAGGTAGGGTCAAGCTTGCTGTTTTTGAGTAATGGTATGACTGTTGCATGTTTGAAGGAGGATGGAAAGGTTCCAGAGCAGAGGGAGGAGTTAAAAATGTGTGTGAGCATAGGGATTATAGTAGGAGCAAGAGGTTTTTAGGAGATGGGAGGGAAGATGGGGTCAAGAGGGCAAGTGGTAGAGGGAGAAGAGGCGATCAACAGCAACACATCCTCCTCTGAGACAGTGGAAAAAGAGTCAAGGAAGGCAGGAGGAGAGTTAGGGAGAGGTGTAGGTTGGGAGGAAGAAACAGAGGGGATGTTCTGACGTATGGATTCCACCTTTTCCTTAAAATAGTCAGCAAAGTCCTGAGCGGAGATGGAGGAAGGAGAGGCAGCTGAGGGTGGTTTGAGTAGAGTATCAAAGACAGAGAACAGTCGGCGTGGGTTAGACTTGTGCATGTTGATTAGTGAAGAAAAGTAGGCTTGTTTAGCTTGCGAGAGGGCAGAGTTGAAACAGGATAGCATAAATTTGTAGTGAAGGAAGTCTGCGAGAGTATGAGATTTCCTCCAGAGGCGTTCAGAGAAACGAGTGGAGGAACGCAGCATGCGCGTGTGGGAATTTAGCCAGGGTCTAGGGTAAGAAGGGAGAGGGCGGCAGAGAGAAAGCGGGGCATGTAGATCAAGAGAGGAGGACAAGGCAGAGTTGTAGTTCCTGACCAGGTTGTCAGGGTCTGTAGCAGAGCTGAGAGATGAGAGGGAGGAGTGTAAAGTGGACTCAAAGTCAGGTAAGTGAATAGAGCGCAGGTTTCTGCAGAACTGGGGGTAGATGGAGGTGGAGAAGGGGAGAAGCGAGATAGAGAGAATGAGATGAGGTGATGGTCAGAGAGAGGAAATGGAGAAATCGGAGAGAGATAAGTTTTTAGTGAAAACCAGGTCTAAGTAGTGGCCATCCCTTTGTGGGTGCTGGCTGCAGTCCACTGTTGAAGGCCAAAAGAAGAACTTAGAGAAAGAAAGCAGGAAGCCCAAGGGAGAGAGGTTCATCAATATGGCAATTGAAGTCCCCAAGGAGACGAACAGGGGAGTCTGAGGAGAGAAAGAAAGAGAGCCAGGATTCAAAGTGAGAGAGAAAGGCAGAAGGGGGCTGAGTAGAGGTAGGTGGGCGATAGATGACCACCACATGGACAGGGAGAGGAGAGAAGATCTGGACAGTGTGAGCCTCAAAGGAGGGAAAAGCAAGAGATGGAGGAATAGGAAGGGTTCGGTAATGGCAGAGAGAGGAGAGCAGGAGCCCCACGCCTCCACCCCTGTCATCAGGGCGCGGAGTGTGGGAGAAGGAAAGGCCACCATAGGAGAGGGCAGCTTCCAGAGCAGAGTCAGACTGAGTGAGCCAGGTCTCAGTTATAGCAAATAGGAGCAGAGAGTGAGAGAGAAAAAAGTAATGTACAGAGAGGAACTTGTTAGAAAGGGAGCGAGCATTCCAAAGGGCACAGGAGAAAGGGAGAGAGGAGGGAGGGTGGCAGGGGATGGGTATGAGGTTGGAGGGGATGACACCAGAAGGAGTAGAGGTTGCAATTGGCAGGCGAGGATGAGCGCATGTAGGAATAAGGCAGGGACCAGGATTGGGAGAGATATCCCCAGAAGCAAGGAGGAGAAGCATGGATAGAAAGAGAATGTGTGAGGATGATTTGTAGGGGTGTTTTTTAGTGCAGGGGATATAGCTGTGTGGTGTCAGAAGGCGCAGGTAAGAAAGGAGTTCATGTGAACAGAGAGGTGGTGAAGGAAGGAGAGATGGAGATATATGAATAGCGTTAGAGACATAATGAGGCTGGTAAAAAGAAGTGCATAATTTGAGAAGAAGTGAAGTCACAGCAAATATAAATGGTAAAGGCAGCATCACAGCAGTAATGATGCAGTCTGGTATTGATGATATCCTCCTTTCCAGCATAGCTCAAATACAGGAATCAGGGCCAGATGGGGGTGTCCACTTCCTCACTTCTTTTGAACTTCCTTTTAAACTTCAGTTGTTCAGTAGTCCTGCCACTTATAATGGGCCAATTGGACATGGGCTGCAGGCATGTGGTCAAGAGGGCAGGTGGTAGAGGAAGAAGAGGAGATCAGCAACGACACATCCTCTTCTGTGACAGCAGAAAAAGATTTTCCCCAGCCGAACTGAACTACGACGTGGGCAATCGGGAACTTTTGGCCATAAATATGGCTTTACAGGAATGGAGGCACTTGCTGGAAGGGACGGAAAATCCAGTGACCATACTCACAGATCACAAAAACCTTCTGTACATTGAGGGAGCCCATCGATTGGGGTCACGACAAGTTCGGTGGGCGTTATTATTTTCTCGCTTTAACTTTATCATCTCTTACTTGCCAGGCTCCAAAAATGTGAAGGCGGACGCTCTTTCCCGTCAATTCTTGGTCGATGACACTGTGGAGGATTACGACAAACCTATTCTTCCATCTTCATGCATCATCTCAGCGGCAACCTTTGACTCCTTAGAAAACATCGTTCAGGATAAAACCCAAATCCCAGAGGGTCTCGTGGTTCCAGAAGGATGCCTGTTCGTCTCACCAAATTGCTCTTACTAATTCTTTCTGTTTAGCATTGGTAATGGTGGTTATGAGAGCACCTCCCACACTGGTACTGATTCTTAGTCATTTCAGATGTGTTCTTCTTTTTACCTTCCCTGTTTCCAGACATGTGCCTATTCACAGGCCCCATTGGCGGGACTTCCGTATGGTAGGACTACTTAACTGTATTATCTATGTAGATTGTCTACTCTTTGACAAAGCACAGAGGGAGGCACAAAACGCGTTATTTTCACTTTCTTCACCTTGCTATGGATTTGTGTCAATAAATATATATTTTCAAGATTTTTTCTCTTCAGCCCTTCATCTCTTTGTATTTTTCTGTGCATCTTCTCCCATTTTTGCTATGTCAAATATAAAGATTTTAAGTTCTAAAAAATATATCATAACAAATTTGTATTATATTGCAGATATCACATAAAGTTTCTGTTGTCATTTGGTCCATCTAAACAAATTATACTAAAGAGGCCTGCAGTCACGCTTATGGACAGTCCCAATCTATATACAATAAAGCATATATACAAAAGTATCATAGTCTAACGTGTAAAACTACAAACAAGCAAAACAAGAATACATTCTGTGACACAGATAAATGGGACATAGAAGACCGGTATAAATCAAGAAGAAGTACCTTAAGTCACGCAAAACACTGGACAGTACAACTACTGAAGAATACCTTACAAAAATAACCAATATGGCGATGGTATCACTGCTTAAAAAAAAGCATCAAAAATACATCAGTAAGATATACATGAGCTTATATCTATACCATTATATCTATATCTATGCAGATGTACTTAGTTTTTCACACATGGCTTCTCCATTTTGGCTTTATTTTTGTTAAATAAATCATGACGTGTAATATGTCATATGTTGTTGTTCATCTGAGGTTGTATTTAACTAATTTTAAGACCTGCTAAGGAACAGATGGTTGTTATTATGTCCTGATATGTAAAACCACAGAAATCAAAGAGGGTGTACTTTTTTTTCACACCACTGTGCATACACACATACACACACATACACACACACACCATAAAGCGTAATCAGGATTAGTCATGTCAGGCTGAACTATTACCCCATTCTACAGGCCTTAGTTAGCATGTTAAATGTTAAAGTTCATGACAGGACAATTAGAAAAAGACTGAACAAGTATGGTTTATTTGGAAGGGTTGCCAGGAGAAAGCCTCTTCTCTCTAAAAAGAACAAGGTAGCACGGCTTAGGTTTGCAAAGTTGCATCTGAACAAACCACAAGCCTTCTGGAACAATGTCCTTTGGACAGACGAGACCAAAGTGGAGATGTTTGGCCATAATGCACAGTGCCACGTTTGGCAAAAACCAAACACAGCATATCAGCACAAACCCCTCATACCAACTGTCAAGCACGGTGGTGGAGGGGTGATGATTTGGGCTTGTTTTGCAGCCACAGGACCTGGGAACCTTGCAGTCATTGAGTCGATCATGAACTCCTCTGTATATCAAAAATATTCTAATATTCTAGAGTCAAATGTGAGGCCATCTGTCCGATAGGTAAAGCTTGGCAGAAATTGGGCCATGCAATAGTACAATTATCCCAAGCACACCAGCAAATCTACAACAGAATGGATGAAAAAGAAAAGAATCAAGGTGTTGCAATGGCCCAGTCAAAGTCCAGACCTCAACCCGATTGAAATGCTGTGGTGGGACCTTAAGAGAGCTGAGCATAAACAAATGCCCGCAAACCTCAATGAAATGAAGCAATGTTGTAAAGAAGAGTGGGCCAAAATTCCTCCACAACGATGTCAGCGACTGATAAAGTTATACAGAAAATGATTACTTCAAGTTATTGCTGCTAAAGTTGGTTCTACAAGCTATTGAATCATAAGGTATACTTAGTTTTTCAACATGGCTTCTCCATTTTGGCTTTATTATTGTTAAATAAATCATGACATGGTGTAATATGTCGTGTTGTTGTTCATCTGAGGTTGTATTTACTTAATTTTAAGACCTGCTAAGGAACAGTTGATTGTTATTATGTCCTGATATGAAAAACCATAGAATTTAAAGAGGGTGTACTTTCTTTTTCACACCACTGTACATGCAGAACCAAATAACTCTACTACTGCCTTGAGGAATTTCCCACTGGGAAGCAAATGTGAAGACAACCAATCAATGCCTAGTTTTCATGTTAGTACCTTTTGACCCCCCCCCCCCCCCCCCCCACAATAGCTTATAAAGAACATGCACAAAACCATTTTAGCAACTACTAATTTATTTATTGAGTATGCCCTAGCTATAAATAAATAACTTGTGGTACTATTAAAGTATGGAGGAATAGCAGAGTTCTTCACAAAAATCCTTACAGCCAATATAAACCAGTATCATCCACTAAAGTGCTACTAGCTATACTAGTCTATTTGAAAAAAGGCATATTTTTTCCACACATTTTTGAAGAACAGATTAAAAGTCAACCAGAGAGGAACTGCAGACAAACCACAGAAAAACATTTAGGTTGTATGTTTCCTGTGGATGTGGGCACTGATGACAAAGCAGACTATTTGCCAATGTTTGCTCACCCACCACAAGGAAAAAGAACTTCATTTTATACATACTTTACTACAGAACTTATTCTCTATACTAAAATATCTTCATTTTCTTGGAAGTCTATGCATCAACTGTAGCAGTGTCTAAATGTAGTAGGATAATATTTTAAAGTGCTGCCTGCATTTGTCATATGAAGTTTACTACTGAAAATCTACTAAAGTTGTTAAGAAAAAGTGTGTTTAGACTAGTAATGCAGGCATATAGTTGACCTTGGAGCCTGCAATTGAGCTTTCCACCCCCCACCAATAATGGCCAATAGTATGTGTGGCCAATAGTATATGTGGCCAATAGTATATGTAATATAATAAATAAACACAAACAAAGGTCTGGATGTACAAAGGCTATGTCTTTTATTAATTCAATAACATAACTTGATAAGTGCCAACCCTGCCAGAGTGCTCATCCACAGAATAAAGGCCAATAGTACTCAAACCATGGCCTGCAAAACATTCAAAGCCAGACAGGCCCAGCCGCTTAGCGTGAGTGGGTTCAAGGAACCCAAAGCACAATGAGCCCTGCCCACTCGCCAATCACAGCCACCATAGAGCTTTATCGTACCACAGAGCCCTGTCGGCAAGGTTAACCCGCACTTACCCCCAACAGCCGTCCCAAGCAGGGCTATTTAACCCCCCATAAACTATCCCAGAACAGCCAGGCCTACTAGGACTGTTACCTAGACCCTCCTGAATCAGGATAAATGTAGATATACCCAGTCCAGCAAAAACAACCCATTATTTACTGAGTCAACCCAGGATGACAAACAATCCAACCCCCCTCCCCCCCTCCCCCCCGACGGCAAAATAAATGTACCAACGGACCTATTAATTGTCTTCCTCTTCTGCTGAAACCCCGGGCTAACCGGGCTCCATTCCACACCTTCCTATGCACAATGACAACCAAATCACATCACACCCCATCTGCATTAAATTCCTCTTCATCACATAGTTTAAATCGAGAGATTTTACCGAAATCACATAATTGCCCCCAACTTGGAGTAGGGGCACCTGCTGCGTCCTCCTATCCCAAGCTAGGACCAAAAACTCTAGTAACTGCTGGTTCCCTCTCAAACTTTAAGTACAATGGAACGGAACCAGGGGAGCGTCAATATCTGAAAAAATACATACAAACTACCATAGTGTATACTGTATATAAAGCAACATATAAACGGTAGGGCTCCAAGGAGCAACAGAGGGATGAATTAAGGAATATAGTCCATAAACAGCATATAATTAGGGAGAATGATATCCCAGAAGAGAGACAACAGAGCCAAGAATAAAAAAGCCAAATCAAATTTATCCGGAAATGGTAAAATTCAAGGCTTACAAGATACCAGATTCAAACAGGCGTGGGTAACAGGTTTAAAGATGGAACGCCGAGTCGCGACCTCGTGGACCTCCTACACGTCTGACTTCTCCACCGGTATCTCCTGTACTGCAGACTGGATGCCGATACGTCACTTCCGGGTTTCACGGAACAGTTGGCGCCAACGGAACATCAGCTGGAGACTGTCTCCCTCAGGATGGCACGTTGAGGGTTACGCTCTACGCGTTTCGCCGTATAGGGTGGACGGCTTCGTCAGGAGTGACGTAGACCCATGGGAGGATACTATATATACCCTTCCCAATTAAAGTGACCTTTCTCCCCATAGGTCACCACGTATGATGGTCTAATTAGTTGGGTAAATCATTTACACTCACCGCTATAACAGATCTCATCAGAATTTTATACAGATATATTAAAATACAATTTATTCTTTAATACAATATATAACAATAAAAACCATATTTTTACTCAGAACTAAAAATATATAACAAATGGTAAAACACATCTAACTCAATAGAATTAATAAAATAATCTCCACACATTTCTCTAATTATGAAAACGTCGATTGATGTATCTCCAAGGGAAAGAAAAAGAAGAGGAAAGACACAATGAGTGTTACTTATAACAGTATATATAATCTATCAAATTCTTTACTCTTTAGTGTACATTTCATTAGTAAGTTTTTGTATATACAAACTTATACTCATAATTAATGTACATCATTCATAGAAAAGCATTTAATTCGAAGTCTACATTAAGTCCCAGTGGAACAAGTGTTTTTAGGGTGAAAATCCAGAAACTCTCTCTCTTTTTCAGAGAGATGATTCTATTCCCACCTCTCCAGTGTGGTAACACTTGTTCTAATACAGTAAACTTAAGACCTGATGTGTCTCCGTTATGCTTTTGAATAAAATGATTAGACAGAAAGTGTGTTGTAATACCTCGTCTTATATTTCCAATATGTTCAAGTATACGTGTTTGTACTTTTCTTGAAGTTTGACCCACATATTGTAGCCCACATGGGCAAGAAACAAGGTATACTACATGATCCGTTTTACATGTTAAAAGTTGTTTTATACCAAACCGTTTTCCTGTTACGTGTGATATAAAACTAAATTTATCATCCGTCCTGTGTTTACAGGCCGTACATGTAGTGCAACCGTAAAAGCCTTTATTTTGTGTTAACCACCTGTTTGCAATAGGATTTGATTTTTGCAAAGCACTAGGTGCCAGTTTTTCTTTTAAGGCTTTAGCTCTTTTAAAAATAACATTTGGTTTATCTGGTACAATCTCTCCCAGTACAGAATCATTTTTAACGATATGCCAATACTTATGAATAATTTTTGAGATTTTTTCTGATTGACTATTATAGTTTGTAATAAATGAGTATTCAAAGTTATTTTTTGAACTCAACTGTTTTTTACTTTTTTCACACAACAAATCTTTTCTGTCTAGATTTTCAGCTTTTATTAAAGCATTTCTTATATCCTTATCTTTATAGTTTTTTTCTTTAAATCTATTCTTTAAAAAAGCTGATTGGGTATGGAAACTGCGATCGTCAGAGCAGTTTCTCCTTATACGTCGTATTTGCCCATATGGGACATTTTGCAGCCATTTGGGATGATGACAACTATCCATAGATATATAGTTATTAATATCAACACCCTTGAAAAAGGTCTTGGTTTTGATCAGACCATCCTCAATGTAAATTTCTAAGTCAAGGAAGTTCACTTTTTCCTGACTGTAATCACATGTAAAATGTAGATTTAGCAAATTATCATTCAGATAATGGGTGAACTGGATAAGTCCCTTTTCGTCACCTTTCCACACAAAGGAGCCCTACCGTTTATATGTTGCTTTATATACAGTATACACTATGGTAGTTTGTATGTATTTTTTCAGATATTGACGCTCCCCTGGTTCCGTTCCATTGTACTTTGAGTGTGGACCCTGAAACAGTCCTACAAGGGTTTGAGTGTTTTTATCTTTATTTATTGCACGGTGAAGTTTATATAATTTGTTTTATTTTATTTTAATTGATTGTTTATTTCACTGTTATTTGCACATAGGTATAGTGTTTGAGCGCCATCTAGTGTCCTTTATATGTAAATTCTGTTTGTTTCAATCACTAGTATGGCAGCACCACTAGAAATAGAAGATATAGAAATTGACAATAATGTTTCTAATATTTTTTCTAGAAGACACACAAGGGTTGTGGATTTCAGTAATATTCTAAAACTTAATTTAGACTCCGATCCAATAGCTGAAGAGTCACACACTTTAGAATCTGAATTTGAAAAATTAGAAAAACTTTTTGTTAAAGATATTAAGAAATTTTGGGATTACACTTTTTTAGAACAGTACATAATAAGTGGTAGAGTCCCAAGAGGCTTAAGAATCAAGAAACACCCATCCATGGATTTGGAGGATGAGGTGTTTATTGATAAATGGTACAATCTGCTGGAAGGATGTTCAAGAGATCTAATCAATCTCATAATTGAACAGCAGAAAAATCATGTTCTGCAGATTGATATTGAAATCAATGAAATTGAATCAAGGATTGGGAATCTGAGCCAAACAAATCTGTTCAGAGAAAAAGATACCAATCTGCAGAACAAATTAGACAAGATCAGAAAGGAGACCATCACTAAGAAAGTTAAAAAATTTCTTAGAGATGAAGAAGATTATAAAGATGGGCCTCCGAGAAAACCTGATCTTGACGAAAGGGACAGTGCCAAAGAGATTTTAATAATTGAAGCGAAGTTCCCCACAAAAACTAATGAAAAACCCCAAAATAAAAAATCATTCTCTAAGAGGGATAAATCAAGGGAAAAGAAAAAACCTTTTAAAAATACAAAAGAGGCACAAACTAAATATAGACAAAGTCCAAAACAGGAGAATTGGAGAAACAAAAAAAGTAGAACTCCTATTAAACCAGTGAATACTCCTAATAAGTCAAACATAAAGATCAATGTTAAAAAAACTCCCAAACGGACTATAAGTATAGACTTTGATTCTGAAATAGAAATAGTGACTAACAACAGAAAAGAACAAAGGGAAGTCCAAAAAGAAAAACTGTTTACCAAAACTGGCCCTAAAAATGAAAATCAAAAGGATTTTTTAGGGGAGGGGGGGTCCACTTCTTTTCAGGGAGCAAACAAATATGCTCCACTGGCAAGGAGGGATCCCTCGTCAGAAAGGAAGAGAACAAGAGTAGAAGAAAACGGGGAAGAAGAAAAAAAGAAATATCTCAAAAAAAGCAAGAGATAGGGAACAACATCTTCAACCTTAGTTCAAAAGTACTTACTGAACCAGAAAAATCATTAATGGCAAAGGGACTGAAATATGCCCCAACTGTAGGTCCCAGTAATTTTGGCCTGTTTGTGGATGCACAAAGGTTCCTTAGAAAACTCACTATAAAAAGGTTTTTTAGAACAAAAGAAGTAGAGCAGAGAACATCTGACAATTTGAAAAAAGATTCTACAGAGAATTGCTCAACTAATATGTCTATAGGAACACCTACTTTAGTCCATTCCGGTTTGAAATTACCTTCTGTGTTTTACCCTAAATTTGCAAAGGGTAACAACTTAGAGGTATTCTCGAATCTGATACAAAAAGATTTTGAAAAATTGGTAGAATCAGGAAAAATGTTTGAAAATAATCTAACAAATTCTGAGAGAACAGCTTTAAAAACCTTACAGGAAGATACATCTGTAGTGATAAAACAAGCTGATAAGGGGGGCGGTATAGCTATCCTAAATAGAAAAGACTATATTGCTGAGTCCAATAGGATTCTGGGAGATAGCCATACCTATTTACCTTTAAAAAAAGATCCAACGGCAGATTTCTTAAAAGATCTAAAAATTCTGCTAGATAAAGGAAAAATGGAAGAAGTAATAAACAATGACGAATATAATTTCCTGTATAGAGATAACCCCGTTAAACCTATATTTTATTACCTTCCAAAACTACACAAAAGTATCACTAACCCCCCAGGAAGGCCCATTATTGCAGGCATAGACTCTCTAACGTCCCATCTATCCGCCTACATAGACGTCTACTTACAAAAATATGTAAAAGAACTTCCCTCCTACCTTAAAGATACTACTGACATCTTGCGTATCTTGGACAATCAAGTCTGGGAAAAGGGATGGTATCTAGTGACGTGCGATGTCACCTCACTATATACCTGTATAAACCACCGAGATGGACACGAGGCAGTTGACAGAGCATTAGCCAAAGATCTAGAGATGCCAAATGAACAGGCTAACTTTATTCTTGATGGTATCAAATTCATCTTAGAGCACAACTACTTCTTGTTCGAGGGTACATATTATCTACAGAAATGTGGTACCGCCATGGGCACGAAATTTGCACCCAGCTACGCAAATCTCCTGATGGGAGCATGGGAAGAAGACCATATATGGTCTGTTGCGGAGCTGGGTGAAAATTTGTGCCTGTGGCGAAGGTACATAGATGATATCATCTTTGTGTGGAAAGGTGACGAAAAGGGACTTATCCAGTTCACCCATTATCTGAATGATAATTTGCTAAATCTACATTTTACATGTGATTACAGTCAGGAAAAAGTGAACTTCCTTGACTTAGAAATTTACATTGAGGATGGTCTGATCAAAACCAAGACCTTTTTCAAGGGTGTTGATATTAATAACTATATATCTATGGATAGTTGTCATCATCCCAAATGGCTGCAAAATGTCCCATATGGGCAAATACGACGTATAAGGAGAAACTGCTCTGACGATCGCAGTTTCCATACCCAATCAGCTTTTTTAAAGAATAGATTTAAAGAAAAAAACTATAAAGATAAGGATATAAGAAATGCTTTAATAAAAGCTGAAAATCTAGACAGAAAAGATTTGTTGTGTGAAAAAAGTAAAAAACAGTTGAGTTCAAAAAATAACTTTGAATACTCATTTATTACAAACTATAATAGTCAATCAGAAAAAATCTCAAAAATTATTCATAAGTATTGGCATATCGTTAAAAATGATTCTGTACTGGGAGAGATTGTACCAGATAAACCAAATGTTATTTTTAAAAGAGCTAAAGCCTTAAAAGAAAAACTGGCACCTAGTGCTTTGCAAAAATCAAATCCTATTGCAAACAGGTGGTTAACACAAAATAAAGGCTTTTACGGTTGCACTACATGTACGGCCTGTAAACACAGGACGGATGATAAATTTAGTTTTATATCACACGTAACAGGAAAACGGTTTGGTATAAAACAACTTTTAACATGTAAAACGGATCATGTAGTATACCTTGTTTCTTGCCCATGTGGGCTACAATATGTGGGTCAAACTTCAAGAAAAGTACAAACACGTATACTTGAACATATTGGAAATATAAGACGAGGTATTACAACACACTTTCTGTCTAATCATTTTATTCAAAAGCATAACGGAGACACATCAGGTCTTAAGTTTACTGTATTAGAACAAGTGTTACCACACTGGAGAGGTGGGAATAGAATCATCTCTCTGAAAAAGAGAGAGAGTTTCTGGATTTTCACCCTAAAAACACTTGTTCCACTGGGACTTAATGTAGACTTCGAATTAAATGCTTTTCTATGAATGATGTACATTAATTATGAGTATAAGTTTGTATATACAAAAACTTACTAATGAAATGTACACTAAAGAGTAAAGAATTTGATAGATTATATATACTGTTATAAGTAACACTCATTGTGTCTTTCCTCTTCTTTTTCTTTCCCTTGGAGATACATCAATCGACGTTTTCATAATTAGAGAAATGTGTGGAGATTATTTTATTAATTCTATTGAGTTAGATGTGTTTTACCATTTGTTATATATTTTTAGTTCTGAGTAAAAATATGGTTTTTATTGTTATATATTGTATTAAAGAATAAATTGTATTTTAATATATCTGTATAAAATTCTGATGAGATCTGTTATAGCGGTGAGTGTAAATGATTTACCCAACTAATTAGACCATCATACGTGGTGACCTATGGGGAGAAAGGTCACTTTAATTGGGAAGGGTATATATAGTATCCTCCCATGGGTCTACGTCACTCCTGACGAAGCCGTCCACCCTATACGGCGAAACGCGTAGAGCGTAACCCTCAACGTGCCATCCTGAGGGAGACAGTCTCCAGCTGATGTTCCGTTGGCGCCAACTGTTCCGTGAAACCCGGAAGTGACGTATCGGCATCCAGTCTGCAGTACAGGAGATACCGGTGGAGAAGTCAGACGTGTAGGAGGTCCACGAGGTCGCGACTCGGCGTTCCATCTTTAAACCTGTTACCCACGCCTGTTTGAATCTGGTATCTTGTAAGCCTTGAATTTTACCATTTCCGGATAAATTTGATTTGGCTTTTTTATTCTTGGCTCTGTTGTCTCTCTTCTGGGATATCATTCTCCCTAATTATATGCTGTTTATGGACTATATTCCTTAATTCAGCCCTCTGTTGCTCCTTGGAGCCCTACCGTTTATATGTTGCTTTATATACAGTATACACTATGGTAGTTTGTATGTATTTTTTCAGATATTGACGCTCCCCTGGTTCCGTTCCATTGTACTTTGAGTGTGGACCCTGAAACAGTCCTACAAGGGTTTGAGTGTTTTTATCTTTATTTATTGCACGGTGAAGTTTATATAATTTGTTTTATTTTATTTTAATTGATTGTTTATTTCACTGTTATTTGCACATAGGTATAGTGTTTGAGCGCCATCTAGTGTCCTTTATATGTATATCCCTCTCAAACTTTGCCTGCCCAACTAACGACCCCTGCTTCGTCCCTCTCCAAGACCAAATTTCTCCCATATATACGAATGGCCATGCATTTTTTTCGCCCAGAGAACAAACAAATCCCTGCTTATCCAAACTTCCACGGCAGCATTATCTAAAATAACAGGGGGCGAAATTAAGCCAACAACACCACTACTATGCTGTCGCCGGCCTCAAAGAGCAGCAGTAGCGTTTGAGCTCCCATCTTCCAATCCATCAGATCACCTCAATGTCCAAACCCAACGATGCTGCCTCGGTTGCCGCCCCTACGCGGAAGAAATGGGAGCCTGTAAGAGATGTGTACAGAAGTATGCAATGGAGACAGTTTTTAAGGTGAAATTAAAATAAGGCTTTATTGCGCCTGTCCCTTTTAACACAACAAAACATATGAAAACAACAAACGCCTATCCCTTTTTAAGGGCTAACTTACTTCCCCAGTACCTTTCTCCAGGGCTGGAGGGATAATCCCATTACCACCCTATTCCCCAAAGTTTCAAGAGATACCTTAAAGCAGGTGTCCCTTCATGTCAGTCTCTGGTAGGTTCCTTTGTCCCCTGTGTCCAGGAATATAGGTCTTTGGATGTCTTGATCTCAGCAGAGCCTTTCTGCTCAAGACCTCTTTCCTCTTGTCACCACCCTTGTGTACTGAGGAAAATCTCTCTTCCTGTCTCAGAGGCAGGCTTTTTCTGACACCTCTAATCAGCCAGGTGGTGTTGGTTAATTGTCTACAGCAGATAACCACCACATTGCTGGATTAGAGGCACATTTTTGAACAGGGATAAGTCCCCTGTTACAGAGCCAAACAGGGAACTATTTAAAACCAAATTCCCAAGGCATTATTGGAAAACCTGCTGATATTAGAACCTTGATAAGGCCTTGAGGTCAGTATGCCCCAACACAGGGCCCAGAATAGGACGTCTATCCTCCAGGTACTCCCCTTATCTAATAAAAGGGAAGATAAGGCTATCAGACAAATCCTCTTTTTGTATCCCAAATTTCAGCAGCTTGCTCACGCGCAAAGTCCCAAAATGACAGCGCAACGGCTGCCTTACATAGCCCTGCATCACATTTGGGCACACATACCTTCCCTGTCAACTGAACAAGACCTTTGAGCTTCCTGGTGTACTGGACTGTTAAAACCCTCCTCAAGCCAGACGCCGGTACGTCTCACCCTAACATATGTACAGCTTGAAACAAGGCAGTGAAATGGTGCAATAACGCTAAAATGGGAGGGGATCAAAATCCAAAGCCACTTTCAGCCTCAACTACCTCTCTGAAATGTTCTCCCTCGCAACATTCCCATGCTGCCTAATGGACTTCAAGTTTCTTCCTCCAAGTTTGCCCCCCTTTCCTCAAAAGGAAATCAAAACTGACCGTGAAAGCCAGCCCGTAACTTGTGAGTCACCTCCCTATTAGGGCAAAGATCCTACCATGGTGCCATCATTACGATGCCCACTGGAGTCGCTGCCTTTCATAGCAGACTGATACTAAGGTTTTCAACCACCCATCCCGCCCTTGCTGAAGCACTTGGCAGTGAAATGGGCACCACTATAAGGTGAGCACTCATGCCAGAATCGGCAAGTGCTAAATCCGCATTGGCCTTCGTTAAATATCCAGAATAGACGTTTCTACCACAAGCCAAACTGGTGGATGCCCCGCTGCCAGCCTGTCAGTTGTCATAAGCTCGATTCAGAGATCCATGTCTGTTGTGTTCCAGTATAACTGCTTCCCATTTTTTGGCAAAACTGCTCATCATTGAGCCACCATCCCAATCCACTGTAATTTCTGTACCCAAACCTAATTATGCCCTAGTACTTAAACGGCTCTGAGCATGAGTGGGGAGATTTCTCCCCAATCACACTCGCAAGGATAGAGAAAAACTGGAGCCAATTAGAGAATGTCAGCGGGAATAATCGCTTCTCAATATCATAATGTACAATAGTTATAATGAACCTGCACTCACACTACAATGTATCACATAAATCTTTCAACAATTATTTCTGCTTTACAGATTTGGCACTATTCAAAGAATATCCCATTGGCTTAAATGAAACTTTCCATGAGGTCGTACCAAATCGGCACTTTCACACATTATTGAATAAGCCTCACTGTCTGAACTCATAATACTTCATGAATATCTATTCCTAAAACTCTCTGCAACAAGACCATGCACATGGATGGTTATGAAGGAGAAATGCAGAACATCTTTAATGTAACTCACCAAGATATATTTCCTATTTTTCCCCAGCTGGGCTCCTTTGACAAGTATAATTTTTAACATAAACATTAGCATCGCCTGTTTTAGAGTGTAACCAGATTATTCATGTTTCTACCACGCACAGTTATATTGAACATACGCACTATCCTTGGCACAATAGTGCACAGAGAACACAGATGTGAATATATTAGAAATCTAATGGATTTGTTGTAGCTTGTGATATCTTTAAATGGACAAGCAAAACAATTATTGATTGGTAAAAATATAATATATACAGTTTCTAACACCTAGCGGGTCTCTTCTTCGTGTGAACTAAATACTGTAACAATAAAACAGAAACATCTTAACAGAATCTTTAAGAACAAAGTGTACTGTAAATGTCTCCTAACTTAAAAGGTAATTTTCTTACTGTGAAACCACTGTCTGATATTTGTCTGCTTTAACTTTTTTGCTTAGGGGCATTTACATCCTATTTTCAACTGGTTTCTAATTAATTAAGATTTTCAGTCAGCTCTCATTAGTCCAGATGCCCACAGCTCCGTTTAGTCAGGGCTCAAAATGTCATGTTATCAAAATCAGGAACGGACGTTATTTCCCCTGAGGTTAAGGCAAATCTACAAAGCTAGTTATATGCAAACAATTGTGGAAGGGCGAAAGAGATCCTATTTTATTAGAGTCCCAACTTAAGTTAATGCTTTGTTAAGTCAATAACGGAGCTTGGTGGATCTGGACCAGAGTTGGGTGCTTGGAGGTTTGGCTCATCCTTCTGTACCACCTGCATTATTGTATCCTGTAGCTTGGGAATTTAGCCAAGACTAATATACTGTAATAATCAGGTTACAAATAGTCTTATCATTTATTTATGTTGTATTATTATTTCAGCTACATATCTTTATGATATGAATTTTCTGAAATAGTATGTATTTATTTGATTTGCTTTTTTATTACATATTTCTGCTACAGTAGGAAACGATTTCTGCTTAAGAATGGAATAAGCACTCACAACAAGTCCTGCATGGATGATTCCAAAGTGAGATGGGCATGAATGCTGGAAATATCTTCACGCTACATCACTCCTCACAGAAAAAAAACACAAAAATAACATGGCATAACATCATTTTACTGAAATGGTAATTGTACAGGGGAGAAAGGGAATCAACTCACATTTTCCCAGGTGCAATGGCGCAGTGAATGTACTACGGGTAAACTCTGGACAGTTTGGATACACAGATTTTCTTGAATCCGTCGGCGTGATCGCTCTGCTCCTTCTCACCGGTGTAATTGTTTCCGCATGGGCATTATACGCATTCGCGTCAACAGTAAGGAGTCCCAGATAAGTTCTCAAACCTTGTAGTACAATGTCCTCAGAGGGTAAAAAGCCTCCGCGTTTCAGTTCTCGATTGCAGTCGGCTTCCTCAGGGGTTCTTCTAGTGTGACTCCCGTATCAGTTTGCATAGTAATAATCTAATGATAAGCGCTAGTCCCATTGCCCAATCGCCATTCCAATCTAATTACTAGATAGAATAGTCAGATGATTGGCTCTTCCAAAATGCTTCTAATTTTAAAATGAATACATGGGGTTGCACAATCTCAATATCTAATAAAGTATGTAAATGCATATGATCAAAATAAAACTAGACTAATATATTTAATTCAACAACAAAAAACTTATTACTGAAAAATAATGAATAGTAAAAAAAAGGACAAAGACTAAAATGCAATAAAAACTCATCGCTGCTAATCAAGACATTGAATACATCATATACAAATACAGTATTTAATTAGTATATTAATGAACTTGTAACTAGGGGATATGGAAGATAGATGTTAGTTACAGGTAAAGCATTAGCACAAGACTATAAGGATCATTAGCATGAAAGTACATTTTTGTATATCCTAGAATCACTCGAATGGAATTATAAAACAGTCAAAACGAAATTGGCGGAATGAAATTGCAATGATACAGAACTAAATAAACCATGATATAAATATAAGGTTTATAAGTCAAATCACAGCCATTATGATCTTGAAGTACTGCAGCTCAAAATCCAAATAACTTTGTCAAATATATAATTATTGATTTTAAATGATAAAAAAATATCCTTAACAAAAAATAATGTTAAAAATATTAAAATAAAAATTAAGAATCAAATTGCAGTAAAGGGATTTCAAAGAACATGGATAGAATTCAATGGTAAGATCAAACATATACAGTAAATAGTTCACACTTTTTACATCTGCAGGGGCCGCAGCCTACATGTAAAGAAGCCCATCTTTAAAGTGGCCCTTTTTAAGTGACAAGCAGTGTAGAGTTTAACAGGGAGTTCAACAGGAGTGGAACAAGTGGACAACAGAACACCGACAGGCCCTGGATACAGAATTCAAACTGCGCTGAAAGGAGGAAATTTTCTGTCCCAGACTGCACATCTCAAAACTAAACTATTGCTGCCATGCCACCTCTACTATTTATATCTGCTGTAACCTCACTTCTGTTCAAAATACGCGTTTCTTTCTACCAGCCTCATTATGTCTCTAACACTATTCATATATCTCCATCTCTCCTTCCCCACTTCTCAGTTCACATGAACTCATTTTCTATCTGCACCCTCTGACACTACACAGCTATACCCCTGCACTAAAACACTCCCCTACACATCATCCTCACACATTCTCTTTCTTTCCATGCTTCTCCTTCTTGCTTCTGGGGATATCTCACCCATTTCTGGTCCCTGACTTATTTCTACATGCTCTCGTCCTCGCCTCCCACATACTTCTACTCCTTCTGGTGTAAACCCCCTAACCTCATACCCATCCCCTGTCAACCTCCCTCCTCTCTCCCTTTCTCATGTGCCCTTTGGAATGATCGCTCCCTTTCCAAGTGCCTCTCTCTCACTCTCTCTCACTCTCTGCTCCTCTTTGCTATAAATGAGAGTTGTCTCACTCAGTCTGACTCTGCACTGAAAGCTGTTCTCACTAATGGTGGCCTTTCTTTCTCCCACACTCCATGCCCTGAAAGCAGGGGTGGAGGGGTGGGGCTCCTCCTTTCCTCTATCTGCCGTTACCGAACCCTTTCTATCTCCCCGCCCTCTTTTTTCCCTCCTTTGAGGCTCAGGCTGTCCAGCTTTTTCTCCTCTCCCTGTCCATGTGGCGGTCATCAATCACTCACCTACCTCTACTCACCCCCTTCTGTCTTTCTCTCTCACTTTGAATCCTGGCTCTCCTTCTTTCTCTCCTCGGACTTCCCTGTTATTCTCCTTGGGGACTTCAACTGCCACATCGATGACCCCTCTCTCACTTGGGCTTCCCGCTTTCTCTCTCTAATGCAGTGTGTGTGCAGCGCACAGCAGAAGAATGAAGGAGAGCAGGTCTGGCAAAAATAAACTTTTTAATGGAAAGCCATAAAATAGAGGGTTGCAACCCTTCTACGCGTTTCGTGCAGGTTGTGCACTTTATCAAGAAGTGTCATACACGATACACAGAACATTTAAATACCGCTGACTGCCGTTTTGGCGCCAAGCCAGTGACGTCACCAATCGACGTAAACCAATGCGCATCGCTCCTCTGACACATGCGCCGCACAACCAGGTCCGGTAGAAGGGTTGCAACCCTCTATTTTATGGCTTTCCATTAAAGAGTTTATTTTTGCCAGACCTGCTCTCCTTTATTCTTCTGCTGTGCGCTGCACACACACTGCATTGGATTCTCCTGACCTGGATACAGCTGCACGCTTTGGAGAGAGCTGCTGGGGGATTCGGGAGTACGTTTACCTGGGGCCAACCCAATGAGGAACGGGAAGTGTCTCCGCACATGTACCCCCACCTTCAGGGTGCTTTAGAGCCCCCTTTATAGGTTTAGTACTTTGATTATTATTCATTATTCATTACCCAGTGTTTTGCTCTTCTCCTTTCAATATATGGATATAGGTCCAAGTATTTTTGAGCACCATTCTCCAATCACATGTACGCTTTCTCTCTCTAACCTCTTCTTTTGACCTTCAACAGTGGACTGCAGCCAGCACCTACAAGGATGGCCACTACCTAGAACTGTTTTTCACTAAAAAAAACGTTTCTATCTCTGATTTCTCCATTTCCCCATTTCCTCTCTGACCATCACCTCATCTAATTTTCTCTCACTTCTCCCCTTCTCCACCTCCATCTACCCCTCGTCTCTGAGAGACCTGCACTCTTTTAACCTACCAGCTTTTGATTCCACTTTGCCCTCCTCCCTCTCTTCTCTCAGCTTTGCGCCAGAACCTGACAACTTAGTCAAGAATTGCAGCTTTGCCATATCCTCCTCTCTTAAACTACATGCCCAACTATCTCTTTGCCATTCTCACCCTGCTAAACCAAAATCCTGGCTAAATTGCCACAAACACATGCTGCTTTCCTGCACTCGTTGCTCTGGAGGAAATCTCACACTCTCGCAGACTTCCTTCACTACAAATTTATGTTATCCTGTTTCAACTCTGCCCTCTCCCAAGCTAAACACCCCTATTTTTTTTCACAAATGAACATGCACAAGTCTAACCCATGGCGACTCTTCTATGTCTTTGACTCCCAACTCAGACCATCTTCTGCTGCCTATTTTTCTTCATCCATCTCACCTTAGGATTTTGCTGACTATTTCAAGGAAAAGGTGGAATCCATACATCAGGACATACCCGCTGTATACTCCTCCCATGCTAGACCTCTTCCTAACTCTCCTCCTGCTTTCCTCTACTCTTTTCCAGAGGAGGATGTATCATTGCTGATCTCCTCTTTACACCTCTGAAGAAGTCCATACCTTGGATGAAACGCGTAGGGTTTTCTATATGCGCTTAGACCTTGTGTTAGCAGTCAGTGCCTCTTACGGACTCTCTGCTGTGACACCAGCTATTTTGCTATAGCGCTCTCCTACTTGGATATCTTCCGCTGTGCTGATCTTCACGGAGCCAGATGATCCTCCCCTTGCTGTTGGAAATTGAGGGAGCCGGTTCGTGACGTCAGACACCGATCGAATGCGGAAGTGGAGAGCGTGGAACAGCTGACTAGAGTCTTTTACACAGCGTCTGAACCCAGAGTGGTTAAATTGCTTTTGTTTATCCTGGAGCATGTGAGTGTGTTGGAGCCTCCTTGCTCGCTTAGATTTTATAATTAAACTGTGTTGCAATTTTTTTCTTTCTTTTTTTCTTTACATATGCTGCCCATTTGAGATTCCTTGTGTTTTTTCCACCTTGGAGAGGAAGTCTTGCGCTTCGTGTCCTCCCCCAGACACTTACCAGAACACCTTCCTACTGTCTCTGTACGTTCTTCCTACTTACCAATTAGATTGTAAGCTCTTCGGGCTGGGACTCCTTTTCCTAAATGTCACTTTTATGTCTGAAGCTCTTCTCTCCATTATGTGTTATCTGTATTATTTGTTATTTATGTGATTCTGTCACATGTATTACTGCTGTGAAGCGCTATGTACATTAATGGCACTATTTAAATAAAGATCTACATATAGATGCAGCGGCCATTATTCAAACACTTCACGTGTTGTTTTTCCCTCGGAATACCCATGTCATGGCGCGTGATTTCTTCCAACCGTACCGCCTTAAAATGCGAGTGCAGAAAATGGCATTTTAGTGTTCTGGCTTTTAAACACCTGAAATTGACACAGTAGCATAGTACTGTACACATTACAATTCATTCATTTCATTACATACAAATAAACAGAATCCAGGAAATGTAAACAAAGCAATCGCGATAAACACGGGTGCCTGGTGTGATTGGCCGCTGCATCTGTACACACAAACATATATACATATATACATACATGCATAGTGTGTTCCCAATTTTAACTCAAAAAGGAGTTAAAATCAAAATCCACGTTGAATCCAAAAGGTTTCAATGTTTTTAATGTATGTATCCAAAGGCTTTCTTTCTGGGATAAATCTCTCTCTCTCTGTTGCCAGCCTTCCAATTTTTAGGGCCAAATTTTATGCCTTTAAATCATAAACCTTTTGGATCGGAATGGTGATATTTTTTAAATTGCATAGAGACTTTGTGGGATTCCAATCCTATCCTGATATTACGAACATGCTCTAGAATCCTAATTTTCAATTTTCTTGTGGTGTGACCTACATATTGTAGTTTGTAAGGGCATTCTAGTGAATAAACAAGATGGTCTGTATTGCAATTGATCATATTTGAGATCAGGAAGGTTTCACGAGTGACATTGGATAAAAAATGTTTGACATCACTAATGCCATATTCACAGGCCTAGGGCTACAGCCCCAGTGCGCGTGTGTGACGGGGTGCCTGGCGGCACTCGTTCCTTGCATCAGCACACTCTGATGGACTTCAGGCAACTCGTGACGGGGAGGCGCGGCCATGATGTCACGTGGCGGGTTCGCCCTCATTGGCTGAACGACGTGGGAAACGCGAAGCCGGCACGCCAAAAGACAAATTTCTCGTCTTTTGGCAAAGGCCATCGCGCTTCCTGCAGGTGCGCGCCGGTAGTTACTGGGGCCAGCTCCATAGAGGGCCATACTGTGTGCGCCGTGCACCCAGTAGCGCACAGCCGCGAGCAGTGGGACTCGGCCTTACAATTAATGCATGTGAAAAAATCATTTGGCTTGCCCCCAAGCCAAATGCCGTTCCTATCCAAAGTTTAAGCAGCATCAAGCAGCATGAAGTTATTTCCAGCATTCATGCCCATCACTTTGGAATCATCCATGTAGGACTTGTTGTGTGCTAATTATATTTTTGAGCACTAAATTCCCTACTGCCTTTTTGCTAAATTATTTTCACTTAAAGACTTCACTCATTTACGCTTGTTTGCATTTTTCACATTCTGTGACCGTCTTAAGGAGCAGCATTGAGTGGTGAAGCACTTAGTTTATTTATTATTGATATTGAGTTTTGTTTGCACTTTTTATTGTTATTATTCCAGTTTAAGTAAGGGACTTTTATATAAAGTCAGAGTGTTCTTTGACTGACATACATTTTAGTGGTATTTTAAAGTGCTTGACTTTTCCACAGAACAAGAAACAAAATGTAAGTACCATTGAAAACTGCAGCATAATACAAGAAGTGAACATAAACTTCCAATTTAATATTGTAAAAACAATGAACCTAAACTAAAATCATGTTGGAATTACTGTATGTACAGTAGATGTTTGATTAGGACTAATAATCATTTAAAAATCGAATAACCATTATCAAGTTTTTAAAATAATTTCCCAAGCCTTGATTGTCTTTTATATAGCCATGGCTGGTCCAGCTATCTTTCTGCCCTACTGTCATATAAGTTCTGATAGCTACAGACAGTGACAGGCTATCCTATGGGGTCTACCCCCCCCCCCTACCCCCATCCAGCGTATGGGGATTTTATTGATTTATTTTATCATTTGTTCGTCGGGTTTTACATATTGGTTTAATAAAACTTTATTATTTTATGTGCACTCTTGTGTGACCTTTGCGGTGACCCTATTTAAGGGTGGGCTATTCATAGCATTCATAGCATTCATTGTGTTGACACTATTATTGATAGTGTGACCTATTTTGAGTGCAGTTACTAGGGGCTTTTTGTGATCCTTTGTGATCATTTATGTGTGTTTGTACTATTTCTCCCCCTATGCACCAAGTAGTTTTCTGTTTGTCCTTTGTCTGGTGAGCGACGTGTTCTCCCGTGTGTTATATGTACTATACAGGAATAAATCCTCCCTACGGTATGTCTGCTGGTCAGAAAGCGTATCACACAACAGATGCTAATGCCAATTATCGACTATGGGGACATAGTATACGGCGCGGCACCCCAAACTCACCTTAGCAAACTTGACACCCTCTACCATTCAATATGCCTTTTTGTTCTCCAATGCAACTACCACACACATCACTGCGAAATGTTCAAAGAACTAGATTGGTCATCAGGAGGGAATGAAAGAGAGGAGTGCGGCCCAACAGAGCGTGACAGCCCTGGTGGCAAAGGCCACAGATGCAGGAAGGCATTCTCCTCCTGCCTCCCATTGGGGACTTCAGTTTCGGCCACAGAGGAACATTGTCCCCCAGACAGTTAGGAGTGGTCAGGAGCGCGAGGGCGGAGGTGGGAGTGGGAGGGAACAGGAGACGTATGGAAGGTTATTCCTGCAGCACATATCTCTTGGATTTATTCTGAGGAGCCATACAATATCCACAACATTATTTGCCCATCTACTCAGGTAATGCGCAAAGCATTGCCACGGAGCGCTCCAAACACTAAAAATCAACATAAAGGGGGACTGTTGGGACTGTTGGGAATGACAGCGGAATTGGGGGACAGCAGTGTTTTATGACCTTATACTGATGTTACTTTTTTACATAAAATTTTCATTTAATAATTATTCACTGTGTCTCATGCTGTTCTATTATCTCGACTGTGGGTGATGTCTCAGGAATCCACTAAAGTCCACTAAATCTATGAATTGCGGAAGTAAAGAGGTGTTTAGAGTGCAGCAAGGCAGGACCTACCCCAAGGTCTAGTTTCACTTAGAATAAGTAGGTTGTGACGGGCAAGGGTAAACAGGCTTCATAAGAAAGGTTAAGCCCTCTGGTTGCACTTGGGTCCCATGGGTCCCTGGCAGCTACCCAGCACTATAAGCCAGGGGCCAGGTATCTTTACATGCAAAGTTAAAGTGACCCCTGCTTTTCCACTTTCCATGTTCCCTTTACCCCAGACTCATGAAACTTGCTGTGTGTAAGTTTTAGGTGGGATATTTGGGTAAGATTGCAATTATTTTGTTTGCAGGAGTTCAGGGGCCGGAGCTACTGGTAGTACGTTAATTCTACCCAGTGAGCAGGCATGAGTAGAATTACACGTAGGGTTGCCAGGTGGCTTGTCCCAAAGTACTGGACACAATGGTAAAAGATGCCATCCCCCCAATACATTAAAAAAATACCCCCACACCCCGAATACATATAAAAAATGCCCCCACGTTCCCGAATACATATAAAAAATACCCCCACGCCCCCAGAATACATATACAAAGTACCCCCATGCCCCCGATTACATATAAAATATACCCCCACCTCCCCCGAATACATATAAATTATACCCCCACCTCCCCAATACATATAAAAATACCCCCACCTCCCCAATACATATAAAATATACCCCCAACTTATCATCATCTCATTTCCCCCCTCATCATCAATTCATCTCCCCCATCATCATCATCTCAGTTCCCACTCCCGTCATCATAATCCCCTTATTTCCCCCCTCCCCCATCATCCTCTCATCTCATCCTGGCCCCCCATCATCATCTCATCTCCACAGGCTGGCTCTCATCATCATCATCATCATCATCATCATCATCATCATCATCATCATCATCATCATCATCATCATCATCCTCTTATCCCCCTCCCACCTATCATCATCATCTTATCTCCACTGGCTGGCCCCCATCATAATCATCATATTATCCCCCACCCCATGTCATCTTAATCTCATCTCCACTGGCTGGCCCCCATCATAATCATCATATTATCCCCCACCCCATGTCATCATCTTAATCTCATCTCCACTGGCTGGCCCCCATCATAATCATCATATTATCCCCCACCCCATGTCATCATCTTATTGTACCCAGTAACATTGTTTGAACACATTATACTGTCTGTAATAAAACCATTTCTTGTTGTTTTCCGTTTCCGGGCATGCAATCAAGCAGAGATTGCTAGGGTATGAGTTTCAAGGGGTTTTTTTTTTTTGCGGAGTTACCATTGACAGAATGTGCCTAGGAGGTTGGGGTCCGGAGTTGCCAGTTCCCCCATAAATGTACCCAGAATCATGTCTGATTCTCGGATATATGCAGGCACATTGTCCTGGCAATATCTCCCCTTGAAAACGCAAGCATGACTCACCACTAGGGTAATGAACAGAAAAAGTGACAGAGGTCACAGCAGTCCCTTATTAATTGCACTCTAGCAGAATGATGGGATACCTAACTCATTAGAAGGAAACACATCAAATGTAATGTGTATATATATGATAAACCCTAAAAAGTGTCACGTTCAAGACACATCAAATTAGCTAATTCTAACAGATATGTGCCTTCCTAAATATATCAGGAAACGAGTCAATAGTATCACTCATCAATGATTGAAAAAGAAAAATGTGAGAGCGCTAAAGTTTAAACACCAATGTCATATATAATAAATAATATCCTTATCATAAAGGTAGGCTGCCTGGTACCTACTGCAAGTATAAACAGATAACAACGTGAAAGAAAAAAACCTGGCGCCAAAAGTTCAAATGGAAAGTCTTGTGGTCCTCAAGGAATCTGCACACATGCAAGACAGGCCATGAAACGAGAAAAAGAAAAACAAACACAAATCATAGCGTAACACTGCAGGGTAAAACAGTACTACATTGAATATGTGAAAGCAACCGCAATCACCATATTAAATAAATAAACAGTAAATGGCAGGTGCTTCTAGAGGACATGATTATAGTGGTATCAGTGTAGATCAAAGAGATTGATCTCCCATTGGCCCATAAAAAGTTTCGCATAACTTGGTGCAAACCTCGTGCCCATGGCGGTACCACATATCTGCAAAAAATACTGTAAATTAAAACAAAAATAATTATGAGTGAGTTGATCCTGGCAATCAGACCGCAGCCCCTGTCCCTTTAAGTATACGAGCACACTCGCGCGCAGGCGCGCTGAGACAGCCTGTGAAACAGGAGGAGGAAGTGAGGGGAGCCGGCCACACGTGCTGTTGCGCTGTGCACCCTGGAGACCAGCCTCCATCACCGGCACTGTTCCTGTGTACCTCTGAAGGGATTTCGGGCGTGAGTACCGGCAGAGCAGAGCTCAAACTCTGCAAGGAATATCTCCTGCGCCGAGAGGACTCTTTTGTTCCATCGCGTGTATTAACCCTGCTTGTCGTAAGTAGGGCTCTGATTTTTCCACCAGCTGTTCTCATAATATTTCAGTGCTTATTTTATGGCATAGTCCTAGTTTTATTAAAATAGTTTATTTTAGAATTGTCACTAGGAGTCTCACTGTTTTATGTTTCTTAGTGTAGTGCTGTTTTACCCTGCAGTGTTACGCTATGGTTTGTGTTTGTTTTTCTTTATCTCGTTTCATGGCCTGTCTAGCATGTGTGCAGATTCCTTGAGGATCACAGGACTTTCCATTTGAACTTTTGGCGCCAGGTTTTTTTCTTTCACTCATCAATGATTAACAGACCTGTTGCAGATCTATGGCACACAAAGGGGTTAACCTCCAAAAAGATATAGGTATCCTCAGTCTACTTCCTACCAAAAATACATAAAAATCTTACACACCCCCCAGGGAGACCAATAATTTCTGGCATTGGGTCACTAACGGCGAATTTGTCAGTATTTATTGACAGTTATTTACAAGATATTGTTAAACAACAAAAATCATACCTTAAAGATACCAGTGATCTAATTATGTCCCTTAGGAACATACAATGGCAGGAAAACTATGTATTGGTTACCACTGATGTAACAGCTTTGTACACATCTATAAAACATAATGATGGATGCAAGGCGGTAAAGATGTTTCTGGAGAAAGATGGGAAAATCCCTGAGGCACAGATAGAGTTTCTTATTAGATGTATTCAATTTGTTTTGACTAAGAATTTCTTTTGGTTCTGTGACGAGTTTTTCCTGCAACTATGTGGAACCGCCATGGGGACCAAATTTGCCCCCAGCTACGCCAATTTACTTATGGCCATGTGGGAAGATCTGTACATATGGTCTTGGGTAGGTCTGGGCGCAAATTTGGTCACATGGCGGAGGTTCATTGATGACATCATCTTTGTTTGGAAGGGCACATTGGAAGATCTAGATACATTTCTTTCATATCTTAACAATAATGAACTGAATCTCAGGTTCACCTCCACTGCTAGTAAGACCACTGTAAACTTTCTGGACCTAACAATTTATATAGAAAATAATGTTATTAAAACAAAAAAAAATTTCAAAGATGTGGATGCGAATAATTATATCCTACAGTCAAGTTGCCATCTTAACAAATGGATCAATAATATCCCATATGGCCAGTACTGTAGACTTAAGCGTAACTGTACTGATAATAATGTTTATGAAGAACAATCCACTATATTATCCAGAAAGTTTGCAGAGCGGAATTATAAACCTGATGTTATCCAAAAAGCATTGGCTAAAACAAAATGTATGTCAAGAGAGTCTATGCTGATCCCTAGAGAAAAAAGCAGGGGGAATGACTGTATTAAAGTACCTTTCATTACCCAATACAACAGGGATGCACATAAAATAAACAACATACTGAACAATCACTGGTCTATCTTGAAAAACGATCCCATTATAGGAACTTCCCTACCCGATAAAGTTCAAATGGTATACAGAAAAGCACCAAATGTAAAAAAATTTGTAGCACCTAGCGCTTTGAGGGATTCTACAATTAATAGAAACCCCACGTGGTTAGAACCCCCTAAAGGGTTCTTTGACTGTAAATTTTGCACTGCCTGCCATTATAGTTCTAAGACTACAGATACCTTTCAGTCTAACACCACACAGAAAGTATATAATATCAAACAACATCTAAACTGTAGGTCTAATTTTGTAATTTATTTAATCGAATGTGAGTGTGGTCTACAATATATAGGGAAAACTATACGACCCCTGAAAACACGCATTTTGGAACACATAGGGAATATAAAACGGAAAATGACCACACACAGTGTTCCAAACCACTTTCTGATGGCACATAACTCGGACCCCAAGGGGTTAAAATTTAAAGCAATTGAACAAGTTATGCCCCATTGGAGAGGAGGGAATAGACACACAGCACTGATCAAAAGAGAATCTTTCTGGATGTTCGAATTAAAAACTATGTCCCCATCCGGTTTGAATCTAGAATTTGATCTTAAACCTTTTTTGTGATTATATATGCACTAATGCCTTGTTTCTGTTTTCATCCTAGAATATGCCTTTTGCCCATATGATCAATACTATGCACTTTCCACCTGTACTCTCCCAGTTTAGTGATAATCTACTTAAATAACTGTTTTAAATTTTTTTTAAACTTTTAAACTTTTTTACTGTTTTTTATATAGACTCAATTTTTTATTGATAATTAAATTGTAACTTCTGAACGTTACTGTAAATTTTAAGTTGACTATATAAATGAAGTGTATCTTATGATTAATTGTACTGTATTTTATAATTTGCATTGTATAAATTTATGATTTTGATCTACATATGTGCGATGTAGAGACATTAACGACCCATTCTCATTATAGTCTCATGTGTATATAATAAGCACTAATAATATCGGGTGTACCATCCACCAATGGGTACTTAGATTAGGGTATATATACCTCCCCCACTCATCAAAACGTTACTCCTGATGAAACCTATGTGGTGAAACGCGTAGAGTGACGTTTTTCTAAGCCGGCCGGAACCCCAGGAAGTGGACGCAGCGGATGACATCACTTCCGGTTCTACTGGAACGCATCGGTGACACGCACGCCACGGCAGAGGGGAAGCGGAGTTACTATCCATCCGGCCACTGAGATCCATTGTGATCGAAATGCTTGTTTTTTACTGAAACCATGTGAGTGTAATATCATCCACTTACCTTTTATAAACTGTATATACGGTCTGCACTATGTCCAGTTTTATCTTTTAATAAGGTCCTTGGGAGCCCATATACCAGGGGAAATATTGATTTCTGGATCTCCTGATCGCTCTGTGACATCTACAGCATCCAAAAGATACCTTTACGTGCCTCATAATTCCTCACGTTTGTGAGTATTCACTAGAGAGACAAGTCATCATATTCTGATCTTAATTTAAACAATATTGCACTATCAATATATTTTTTTTCTTTACATATATTGCGCTTCCCGGAGACTCATTTTCTTATCCTCAGTCAAGTCCCAGATGTAAAAGACAATAAGGGGATACAATATCGGCGATTATTTGGTTAATTAAAGTTTTTCATTTTTTTATTTTATCTATGGATGTTTCTATTATATTTTGTCTACTAGACTTTATCTGTGTATATAATTGGTCATTCTGGTTGAACTATCATTATATTATACATTGTTTGATCATTTACTATTTAGACATTAGTCTTCTAGTGGATATTGTATCCCCTTATTGTCTTTTACATCTGGGACTTGGATCCCTACTGAGGATACCTTTATCTTTTTGGAGGTTAACCCCTTTGTGTGCCATAGATCTGCAATAGGTCTGTTAATCATTGATGAGTGATACTATTGACTCGTTTCCTGATATATTTAGGAAGGCACATACAGTATCTGTTAGGATTAGCTAATTTGATCTGTCTTGAACGTGACACTTTTTAGGGTTTATCATATATATACACATTACATTTTATGTGTTTCCTTCTAATGAGTTAGGTATCCCATCATTCTGCTAGAGTGCAATTAATAAGGGAATGCTGTGACCTCTGTCACTTTTCTGTTCATTAAAGTATTTTTCCCTGTGCACCAGGCCTATCCTACATCATTTTGATATTATGGTTTGAGCAGTGTTTCATCTCTCTTCTTCATTTTCTCACCACTAGGGTACCCTGCTTCAGCACAGCCAGAAAGGAGAAGGAAGCACAGGGATAAATAGGTATCCCTGTAGCTGAGGGAATTCCAAGGGATTCCCTCAGCTACAGGGATACCTATTTATAGTGACAAGGTGACCCACAACCAGTATAGGGTTTGTATATAAGGTTAAGGGGGACTCAGAGTCCAAACTGAGTCACAGGGAAAGTGTGTGGGGAATAAGGCAGATAGAAGCAAAACGGTCAAATGTTTTCTTTTTTGTTCCCTGTCCCCCAAGACTCAGAAGTGTATTCAAATATACTTTTATGTCATGTAATATGTTCTTTACATGCAAACCCATAGGCGCCGGTTTGTCTCATGGACATCGGAGTTCAAAGCTGCCAGAGGATGCCCAGAGGTGTGAATAGCATTTGGTCAGCGAGGAAAGGCGGAGTACTAGGTCAGTAGATTAATGGCAGTCCTCTGGGATGCCACTTGTTCTGCCAGACCTGGTTGAGCCTGGCCAGCGGGTGGCACTGAGATAGCCAGGGAGAGAGGTGGCAGGCTTGCGCATCTCTCTTAGGCTATTTTGAATTTCCCGCTGACCCGGCTTTTCTAGCCGGCTTGGCTCTGATTGGCTGCTTGGGAAAATTTCCACACGTTGACTGGCTGCTCAGTTTTGTGAATGAAACTGAAAATACTACAAGAACCTGTGAGCCAATCAGATTTGGAGTCCCCGGTAGTAAGAGAACGGGTGGGCTTTTTAAAGTTGCTGCCCGCCAAAGTCCAGCTTTTTGGGACCAAGTTCTCATAAACTAACGTAGAGGTCGTGGCAGGGAATTTATGCTCATTTGAGTTCCAGGAGATTTGGACTAACTCGCGGTCAGGAGGGACCAAGTTATCAGAAGAGAACGTAGCGATGGCATATGGAATTTTATGCTGATTTGGGTTACAGGAGATTCCGGGCTAAGTCCCGGTCAGGGTAAAACTCTCCCATAGACTTACCTACACCTAGGAAAGTCTAGTTTTGGACCCCAATCCCAAAGTAAGTGTATCTTTTTGTCTGTATTTTGTGTTCCATTGTATGTAAGCGAATTTATGCCGAATAAATTATAATTTATTTCATTACCTTGTTTTGCTCAATGAATGATCCTGGTAAAAAGGTGTAAATAACCTAGTCTCCCATGACAAGGATGCAGCCATAGAGTCTTCTCCCCTTGGCTACAATCATATTTCCCGCTCACCCGGCTTTTCGAGCCTGCTTGGCATGCCTACTCCTCTTACTTCAGCCAGGCAATGAGCCCCTCTGTATATTGGCTAGCAGGGAGGGTTTCCCACGCTCCGATTGGCTGCTCCTTCCCCCTCGGTTCTGGGCATAGTCCAGCGGAGTGTATGTAAGGTTCTGACCAAGAATGCGAGTGTGCGCAACAAGTAACTTGAGTCAATGAAGCTAGGGCGGGCTGTTCAAAGTTGCTCTGTTCGAAATAACAGAGCAACCGGCTTCATTTTAAAGCCTGAAAAGTCCAACACGAGGACCGAATTTTAGAATGCAGCGGTCGCGGCTGGGAACTGAAGCCGAAAAGAGCACCAGGAGAACTGCGTGTATATCCCGGTCAGGGTAAGTTCACCCAAGCGGGCGCCCTGCAGAAAAGCCTAGATTTTTCCCCCAGACCCCAAGTAAGTGTATTTTTTAACTGTTTCTTGTGTATCTCTTCTTGTTGTACGTGGGTTTACCTAAATAAATTACAATTTGTTGTTACTATCTTGTTTTGCCTAATGAATGATCCCGGTAATATATAAATGGTGTAAAAAGTACCTGGTCTCCCCTGACATAGGTGGTTAAGTGTTGATGTACAGTCAGAGTTAGCAGTCATACATAAAAATATAAAAAATATATGAATAAAGAAGAGAGGTAAAGGAAAACATGTTCTGTTTAATAAAAGCAGATTTTTGGAGAGCATACAGCGAAATGGAATCAAGAGGAAGAGAGAGGGATAGTATGGTAGTCTCTGGATCATGAAAGGCTATCTAGGCTAGGACAGTGAGGGTGTAGATAAAGGAAAGAGCAGGTAGCTCTGAAAATTAGGTAATAGATAAGTCAGAATTTATAAAGCTGCTCTGGTAGATTAACAGAAACATACTTACAGATTCAGCGGTCGTTATGTTAAGGCATCACGGCGCCATTTTCGTGTGTGCTGCTGTACTCCATGCGGCATAAATGCGGCCAATCGCCCCAGGCACACGTGTTTATCGCGGTTGCTTTGTTTGAATTTCATGGATTGTATGCAATGAAATTAATTAATTGTAATGTGTACAGTACTGTGCTACTGTGTCAATTTCAGGTGTTTAAAAGTCAGAACACTAAAATGCCATTTTATACACTCGCCTGCACTCGCGTCTTAAGGTGGTACGGTTGGAAGTAATCCCACCCCATGACATGGGTATTCTGAGGTATACACCGCGTGATATGTTAAAATAACGGCTGCTGCATCTGTAAGGTGATATACAGATTAGCAGTTATGTAAAATACAAGTAATAAACTATTAACAGCTAGTGAGAGTCACACATACTACCCAGGAGACATCGCTTCACTGTATGTGTTTTAGTTTATAACTGGATTCATTATGTTGCCGGTTAGTCAAGTTCTTATATGCTATGTATTCAAAATTATGTAAGTGTTTTGGGGCGGAGGAAAGGTGTAGTTGCCCCGGCTGTTCGCATCCGTCCTCATATGAGTGTCATGGGAAGAACCCGACACCAAACAAGTCCCTTGTTGGAACTGGAGCCCACGCTGTTCCGAGGAGTGAGTCATACCCATTGGGGATCTGAGTCAGGGTCTCATCCGACCACAATTGGCTCAGCTCAGGTTTCTGGTTCAGTTTTTTGCCCCCAAAGTTTAGCCCCCCCCCCCCTCCTCCACCCCCACTTACCTCAAAGCTCAGGTCCTCCAAAGTCTCCAATGTATTTCTCAAAGTGAACTGGAGAGCCCCCTGTGTGGTCATACAAGGTGGTCTACTACATTATGTGGGAAATTATTTTATGCAGGATGTCGGTAACCATTTTATTGCATAATGTGAAAGGGTTCAATAGTCCGGGTAAAAGGTGGGTAGTCCTGACGGACTATAAACGTAAAAATTTAGATATTATTCTGTAACAGGAGACGCATTTCAGCACAAAAGTTTCCCCAAATATATGGATAAGCATTTCCGCCAATGTTTTTTTGCGTCAGACAAACGTAAAAAAAAGAGGAGTAACCAGCCTATTCCATAATAGGTTTCCATTTGTGGTGGAACTGGCCAAAAAAGATAAAGAAGGTAGATTTCTGATCTTGATTGGCACTATACAGGGTCAATATCTAATGATCGCAAACGTATATTCCTGGCGATAACTCAAATAATTAACAATGAGAGCAATTCTTTAGTATTAATCAGGCCAGTGTTGATTCTCAAACCACACTATGGGAAGCCCATAAAGCAACACTTAGAGGGTCCCTTATTAGCATTGATGCAGGAAGGACAAAAGCGAAAGAGGCAAAAATTGTTCAACCGCCGGCAAAACTGGCAGAACTTTCTGACCTTACAAAAGTAATGGCGGAACGGACACATTAAAAAAGCTAAAGTAAATAAGAATAGAGCTTAATATACTTCTAACCTCCCAGGCAGAGAATGTCAAAGAGGATTTTTTTTTGAAAAAGCAAACAAGCCAGATACACGTCTAGCTAACAAAGTTAGAAATAGGCAACTGAGTTACAATATACAAGCTATTAGACTGAAATCAGGAATTGTAACATCTAACCGTAAATTCGTTGTAGAGGAATTGAAGAAATACTATGAGAATCTTTATAACAGAGAAAAGGTTACTCATAATGTAAACACGAGTCAGGCTTTAGGGGATTTTGTGACAGATGCGGACAATGAAGGTTTAACAAGGGATATCACGATAGAAGAATGAATGCAGGTCATTAAACAACTGAGGCCATCTAAAGCACCGGGCCACGATAGGTTCTCCAATTTATAGTATAAAAAACTTGATAAATTGTTAGCCCTCCCACCTTCTTCGCATGTTTAATGCTTTAATACTAGTAGGCGCTTCATTCCCGGAACAGATGCATCAGGCGCCTTAAGACGCGAGTGCAGAAAATGGCATTTTTGTGTTCTGGTTTTTAAACACCTGAAATTGGCACAGTAGCACAGTACTGTACATATTACAATTCATTCATTTCTGCAACGGATACACGAAGAATTGCACCCAAAGAAACAGAATCCATGAAATTCAAACAAAGCAATCGTGAGAGCCTGGTGTGATTGGCGGCGGAAATGCCGTGTGAAATACAGCAGAGCACACGAAAACGTCTCCGTGAAATGTTCAAATAACGGCCGCTACATCTGTAGTTATCATATCCCCTCTTAGACGCCTCTTTTCTAATGTAGAGAAGAGAGGGGGTAACCCAAATTTGATGCTGCAGACACTGCGGTGTCTATATGCGTTATTAAGACTGTAGAAATATATTCATAAGTCAAATGCCGGTATCTAAATAATGAGAGCTGTTAGTCCATATGCTTCAGCCAAGTGTGTGTGGAACTGGTGAAGCAACCACCTCACCTGAGCTCCGCGTGGAGTTAGCAGTCTGTGGAGACCCGCCAGAATGATCTGAACCCACGTAGCCGGAGATACAGGTAGGACAGAACCTCTTTTTCTCCCTGCGGGGGTGGCAACCCGGGATGCGTAGCCAGATGACCGTGGTGGAGTCCTGCACAGGCTGATTTTCCTTCTCACTCACCGGGTGCCTATGTATACTCCTGCGATGTTGCTGTTGGGCTCCGTACAGGGGTGGCGGCTCGTGGGGGACAAGCAGATGGTCCGCACCTCTGCGATGACAGTCCCAGTCAGACGCCTATATCTCCTCCCGCGGTGTCGGTGTTTAGAGAATTTATCTCACAAATGCTGTTTTAATTCTATCCTCTTGTGAGTGCAAGTCCAAGAGTCCTTTTTTTATTTTCTGTACTAGTAAATTTTTCCATACAGTATCACGCTATGGAGCTTGCACTTCTTTTTCTCTCTTTTTTTTCTTTTAGGTATCTTTGATGTGGCAACATCATTATTGAAGCTGCAATCTGCTCCAGTCCGGATTTACTATTTCCGTCTGACATTGGACTTCACTTCAGCAATTCATCAATTGGTTTGGTTATCTGTTTAATTATTGATTTGATTATATTATATTGTATGTGTATACAACACTATGGGCTACTCTAAGACAATTGAGGTATAAACCACATCCTGGTCCTTTATACATCTTATTATTGGTGAAAATTATTATATAGCCTTTTCATCTTATACACATTAAGGTGCATACTATAGCGCTACTTTATTTTTTGTGTCTGTCTTTACATTTATCTGTATTAAACCTCATCTGCCATTTACCTGCCCAAGTTTCCAGTCTCTCCAAGTCCTTCTGCAGAAAAATTACATCCTGCTCTCATTCTATTACCTTACACAATGTAGTATCATCAGCAAAGATGGAGACTTTGCTCTCGATGCCAACCTCAAGGTCATAAATAAACAAGTTAAAAGCAGGGGTCCCAGTACCGATCCCTGAGGTACTCCACTCACGACTTTAGCCCGACCTGAAAAAGTTCAATTTATGACAACCCTCTGTTGTCTATTCTTCAACCAGTTTTCAATCTAGACGCATATATCTTTACATAGTTCATTTTGCTTTATTTTGTACACCAACCTCTTGTGTGGAACCGTATCAAAAGCCTTTGCAATATGTACTGTAAGTAGGCCACATCAACTGCATTACCCTGGTCTAAATTCCTATTTACCACTTCAAAGAAACAAATAAGGTTAGTTTGGCATGATCTATCCTTCATAAATCTATGCTAACAATTACTAATAATTTTGTTATCCATTACGTATTCCTCAATATTATCCCATATTAAACCTTCAAGTAGTTTCCCCACTATTGAAGTCAGGCTTACAGGTCTATAATTCCCCGGTTGTGATCCAGCTCCCTTTTTAAATATAGGCACCACATCTGCTTTACGCCAAGTCTTGTCGTACTGAGCCTGTGGAAATGGAGTACTTGAATATTAAATGTAATGGTTTGGCTATTACTGAACTTAACTCCTTGAGAACTCTTGGATATATACCATCGGGCCAGGTGCCTTATTTACTTAAATTTTTCCAAGCCGCCTATGACCTTCTTCCTCAGTTAACCAATTGTTCATTAATATTGAGGCTGTGGCTTCCTCCTGCGGCACTACTATTGAAATGTATTCTTCCCTGGTAAACACAGAGGCAAAGAATTTGTTTAATACCTCTGCTTTTTCCCTATCTCCAATAACCTGAAAGGGTCCTATATTTTATTTTCTCATTTTTTTATTATTAAGATACTTAAGATCAGTTTAAACATCAGTTCTACAGTATATAAATGTGTACTACCTTAAACAACAAGGAAGCACTTAGTGGACTCCTTAGGTTCCAGGGTTTATCTTACTTTCTATTGCAATCCTTTTTTCATTAACCATTTTTGCTAATTTAATTGCCCTTTTGCAATTTTTGTTACATTCCTTATAATTCTGATATGAAGCCTTATGACTTAAAGAATCTAAACGCCCGCCTCTTCTTTACCATTTCCTCCCCTATCTGTTTTTTTAGCCACATTGGTTTTGACTTATTTATTTTATACTTATTACCCAAGGGTATACACGGATGAGTGTGCTTTTCTAACAATATTTTAAAGACTGCCCATTTATCTTCTAAATTTTTCACTGCAAAAACATCATCCCAATGTATTACTTAGTAAGATGTTTTTGATCATTTATTTCAAATGAGACCATGTTATGATCACTGTTACCCAAATGCTGCAGGACTTGAATATTTGCTATTACTTCTACATTGTTTGATATTACCAAATCCAGTATTGCCCCTCTCCCAGTTGGTTCCTCAATAATTTGGGTCATATAATTATCTTCAAGCACCCCCAAAAACGTGTTTCCTTTTGTTGTAATGCTAATCTCATTGCTCAAGTCTATGTCTGGATAAATAAAATCACCCATTATGCAAACATGACCTAGTTTGATGCATTCTCCATTTGCAATAGTATTTTAGCTTCCTCAATCTCACATATATTTGGTGGTTTACAGCATATCCCTACAAAACATTTCTTTATACTTTTACCTCCACTGCTAATTTCTATCCACAAGGTCTCTACATTTTCATAATTCCCTTCATAAACATCTTCCCTTATAATATGTTTTAAACACGGTTTAACATATAAGCATACTCCACCTCCTCTTCTATTTGATCGCTCCTTATGAAAAAGGGAATAACCCTCTAAATTAACTGCCCAGTCACGAGTTTCATCCCATCATCTTTCAGTAATGCCTACGATATCATACTGCTCCCTTGCAGCTATTAATTCAAGCTCCCCCATTTTATCTATCAGGCTTCTTGCATTAGCAAGCATGCATTTAAGTTTTTTCTTCAGCCTGTAATATCGTATCTGCTCCTTCCTTTCTGCACTAATTTGGTTTAGTTTTTAGAAGATTTAGAAGATTGCATACTAAATAAGCGGCGTAGGCTATTCACCAAGGATTTCTCTCAGAATGTTTTATTATCAAAAGTGGTACGAGACGGGGTTGCCCTCTCTCCCCATTATTATTCGTAAAAACCCAGATGTATCGGGGATTCAATTTAAAAACCAAACGCATAAAGTGGCTCTCTATGCGGATGATGTAGTATTGATGTTATTCAGGCCTCTGACATCCCTGCCTAATCTATTTAGTCTGTTAGAGGAATTCAACAAGATCTGAGGCTTTAAAATCAATAATGCAAAATCCGAGGCATTAAACATAAACCTACCAAAGGACATGGAAAAACTCATAGCCATAAATTTCAACTTTACGTGGCAACACAAGGCTATTAAATACCTGGGTCTACATCTTACAAACAACTATAAATCTTTATATAAGGCGAACTTTCCCAAATTGCTGCAGATTCTAGGGGAAGACTTTCGAATCTGGTCCACATATAACATATCGTAGATTGGTAGAATCCATTACATAAAAATGAATCTGCTCTCTCGGATTCTGTATCTATTTCAAACGTCTTCCAGTGCCAGTCGTGCGTAGAGAAATCCTTTCCCTCCAGTATTTAATATACAAATTCATACGGACGTATAATATAACATTAAAACATTTGAGCAAATTAGGTCAGAAAAAGACAAACCACATTCTGAATTCTTTAGATACCTCCACATAAAAGCATTTTATAACAAATTTAGCCCCCGGCCCCCATTAACAAATTTTGAAAGCTCTGTATTTTAGAAACAGACACTAAAGGACTTACATCTCATATGTATAATGAAGTGACCTGTTCTAGCTCTGAATACTCAAGAAAAATGAAGTATGTCTCAGTGGGAAGCAGACCTAGGGGAATTACTGAAGGAGGAAGAGTGGGATGATATTTTTGTTTCGGTAGCCAAAAGTTAAATTTGCACGATGTTAAGGGAGAACGCATATAAGGTAATGATGAGGTGGTATCTCACCCCACTAAAGTTATCAAAATATGTCACGGGTTACTCCAATTGTGTCCCAAACAATGTGGAGAGCTGGCAGACATGTTACATATGCTGTGGTCCTACTGTACGCTCAGATTGCCCCACTGTGGGAGAAAATTTGAGATTGGACTAGACATTTCCAGGTCTGTAAATGAATTGCACATTTTGCAACACAACTAGGTACTGCTGCGGCCAAGTTTATTCGAGCATTTGCCCGTTCTTGGCCGCAGCAGTAGCCTGGCGCGCGCCCGAGGGTGACGGGCGCGCGCCGAAGCAGCGGAAGAGCGCCCTCCGATCGGGGCGCTCTCCCTACCGCTGCCGGGTCCGCCGGGTCCCCCGGAACCCCCTGCCGCCGTCCCCCACATCGCGGGACACCAGGGCTCCCTCGGGGAGCCCTGGACGCGCGTGCAGGGGGCGCAGGCTCCCGAAGACGCGTGACCGCTCGTCTATGACGCGCGGCACGCTGAGGGGCGGCCACTAGCAAGCCGGGAAATCTCCCGGCTTGCGGATCTGGCCGATGCGCAATAAAGCGTGTCGGTAGTGTATGCAGCATTATGGAAACAGTTGGAGATTCCAAACATTCCCAAGATTCGGAACAGAATTTGGTTTGTCTGCCAGATGGAAAAGTTGACGAGTTTGGTCAACGACTGGCACTAAATCTCTAAAAGTGTGGCTACCCTGGCTAGCCCAAACGGATATCCCTGTGGTGAGCATAGCTACAATTATGCTTTAATAGGACAAAAGGCATTCTCCCTTGACGGAGGTGAAGAAGATGTATGATACATGTTATGAATTCAACTTGAGATGGTATCGGTCAAGTAGGAAGAGGTTAGGGAAGAGCCCACACCGGGGACATGATCAGGGGTATATCTGAAGAGGATCTGTCTTGCTCTATAAGATACTATACATTTTCCACCCCTTCCCATGTTAGGTATTTTTTGCTTTTCTTTAAGTGAAGGTGTTAAAAAAAGCATACGTAAATATTGTGATATGGAATTTTTGAATGGTGTGCCAAAAATTCAGTAACATTTTGAGTTATTAAAAAAACAAAAAATCACGTTCATTCACTGGTTAAAAAAATAAGGGAAATAAGATCCCTGTTCCCCTAAAATGGCAATCTTAACATGCCACAATAGTCATAAATCTTAATTTGTTACTTGTGCTCCACAGTTTAACATTTTTACTCTGTATCCAATGCAAGTTAAAAAAAAAACTACTCTTTATTTTAACGCATACAATTTTATTGAATCGACCATACAATTTTGACGTTGAAACTACATTGCTGAGAGTGATATCACATTATGACCTTTATTGGTAGTTTTTAAACACTCAAGAGCATGATGCTGTCACAACTTGTAAATTAATAGGGTTTGGTTTTTTTCTATGTTCGTGTCCTCCTTGATCTATTTCAAAATGTATATTTTCATGTCTGTTTTATAGAAAAGAGACTAAGTGCTAAAATTGGGAGCAAATGCACTCTGGGCAAACATGAAGCCATGTACATTAATGTACATTAATAAATTGATGATAAGAGATAAGTCTAAAAGGTTTGTGTATGCCTCAATGCTAAGAAAAGTGAGATTTGGTCCATTGTGCCATTTTCTGGTCACAAATTCATTAATCACAAAGATTGTGCTTGAAAATCTATTGGCAAATTTCTTGGCAGGGAGATTCACACTACCCAAAACTTGACAGAGTTTTTGACACAGATTAAATAGACATGGAGATCGGTCTAGAACATTTGCTCACGGATGTTTTGCTGCGATCAAATTGCCACCGGCGTTTACCTCACCTCGCCACTGGGACATCTCTCCGTCGGCCACTTCACTGCCAAGGTAAGTCCCTAACCTTGCCCCTTACCATAAAAAACCCTACTCTTCACCCCTAAAACTAACACTACCACCTACCCTAAAAACCTTAACCCCTTACCCTAAAATCCCTTACCCTAATCCCCTACTCTCAAAACCTTAACTATTTATCTTAATCCCCTACCCTAAAAACCTAACCCCTTACCCTAAAATCTCTTACCCTAATCCCCTACTCTCAAAACCTTAACCATTTACCTTAATCACCTACCCTAAAAACCTAACCCCTTACCCTAAAACCCCTATAAGTAACCCCTACCCTAACTGTGAAAATCCCTTAAATTGACAATTTATTGGTGAAATGGGGAAACGGCTGCGGTGAAGGGTCCCTCGGCAGCCAAACGATGGATCCGACGTGATCGCGGCAAAATTGCTGCGACCAAATGTCCAATTAAGCACAGAGATTGTGCCAAAGACAGAATATATCTTCTCCTGTTGACACTTTTAAAATTGCAAACTGACACAAATGGGCAAAATTGGACCAAAGTGCCTTAATACACCGCAGATTGATATACTGCTCATTGATGCACTGCACAGTGCGCCAAAATGACCATAATACGTAGAACCCATTCTGTTCATTTTTTTAACATTTTACAGTGATGAATCATACTGTAGGCTATGTATAAAAATAATATCAAAATCTGAAATGTCACAAGGCAATAGTGTTTGTCTTGATTCAAACAGTAAATATTTCACCTAAAAATATGTATTTCTAAATCCAGCCCTTTCTTTCAGCGTGATACTTTCTATACTTCTGTAACAGGGTATGTCCCATAGTACCTCTCTTTCCCCATAGTATATCTGTTATGTAAGTCTCTAATAAGATCAGGGCATTAACAGGTTAAATCTATGGGCACTTGACCCCCCCCCCTTATGCCCCTCTTGTGAGTGATGGAAGTAAGGTGGTGACTCATGGCCTGTGTAAGCCTATCAGGGATGGGAACAGTCCTTGAGCCGCCCCTTCCAGAGTCTTCCAGGAGGGTGTGGAAAGTTAGCTTCAGTCTGCTTCCTGCTCCGGTGAAGAGAGGAAGAAAGAGCTATGAGTCTTTCCCATGGCGGGGATGAGCGTGCTCCCCCTCAGTCTCTGGACTGAGGGAACATCAGGCTCAGCTACCAAGGTCTGTAAGACCAGGGCCTACACCATCTAGAAGTCTGGGACTTCCAAAACCTTGAACCACTGCAGGGAGAACTGCAGTGATTGCTACCATGCATACCAATAAAGACCCTGGTTCACTATACACTCCTGTCTGAGTCTCAGTCCTTGGGCAGGAGGGAAAAGAATGCAGTAGTTGGGGCTGGCTTCTGGACACTCTGGGACCCACTACAGCTGGAGGCGCTGACACCAGAGAAAGAACTACAGAGAACAAGAACCTAAGCCAGTCCCAGTCTCTACTCCACCGCAGACAGCTCAGTATCTCCTGCTCCAAACAGGTAGTGCACCACATACATGTAGCATAGGCTGTGCAATCTCCCAGAGGTGGTGGGGGGGGGGGGGCAGTGCTACACTTCTATTCTTAATGACCTTACATTTTCTGTATCATGAGCACATGCCCAAGTTTGCAAAAGCTCATGGAAAAGAAAGCCAATGTGGTTCTTAAAGGAGTTAGCAACTACTGTAAAGATACAAAAGGACTGCTTTTATGAAATATTGGTAGTCTCAGAAGAAGGAAGATAGACAACTATATCAATTTAGGCAAAAAGAGACTAATCAGATGTGCAAAGGCCCAAGAACAAGAGAAAATAGCCCAGTCCGTAAGGAAGGGTGGAAAAACATTTTTAGGTATTCAAGAGAAAGGAGAAAAATATACGAAAGGCTAAAGACAGAAGAGGTGGGTTGTGTTGAGGGAGACAAATGTATAGCAAACAACCGTAACTATTTCTTCTCAGTATCCGCAGCACAAGGGGAGGGGCCACAGTTTGGTAACAATAATATAAATGGAAAGCAGGTGGACACAAGTCAATTTACAGAGTAGACAAGTCAACGGGACCATGTGGGATACGTTCAACGATACTTAAAGAGCTTAGGAGTATAGGCCTGTAAGCCTGACATCAGTAGAGTAAAAATAATGAAAACATTGCTGAAAGAAAGGATATACATATCTAAAATACAGCAATTTGCAAGACCCCAGGCAGCCGGAATTTACTAGGGGGCAGATCATGTCAAACAGATTTTTTTTTTTAATTGGGTGACAAAGGTTCAGAGTGGAGCATTAGGTGTAGATTATAGTACCTAGATTTTAGTGACGCCTTTGACACTGTGACACTGTGACTGTCTGATAAACAAACAGCAATGCTCGGGATAGGATTTTAAGATGAGGTTAAATGGATGACATTGGTTGAAGGATAGGCAACGGAGAGCTGTGCTAAATGGAATGCATTAAGGGGATGGAAACATTATAGTGGTGAACCTCAGGAATCTGTACTTGGACTGGTCTTGTATAGAACAAATGGGCTTGCAGTCAAAGGAGAACCCACCTGGGCGGGGAGACAACAGGGAGATCCCAATAGCAAGCACTCAATGCTCGCTACAAAAGTAAATGTGGGAGAGAATCCCGTATCATAGTGTGGCTATGTCTATAGACAGTGATCAAAGGCCCACAGACAGTGAAGCCAAATAAATGTCCTAAATGTGTAATTTGGTTGTGGATTATATTAAAATACAATTTATTAATAATCATCCTATTATCAATAAATTGTATTTTAATATAATCCATTACCACATTACACATTTAGGCCATTTATTTGGCTTCACCGTCTGTGGGCCTTTGATCACTGTCTATAGAAGGGTCGGCAACCTGCAGCTCCCGAGCTGCACGCGGCTCTTTCCGCTGCTACTTGCTGCTCTCTGCAGGTTGCCGACACCCAGCTGCTACCTCTCTCCCTCACTATCCTGCCAGCAAACCTTATCTAATCTGATCCGCAAAGGTTGACAGCTAGAAGGTGTCTTTGGAGGTGCCTGCCCAGGCAGCTTGCTGTAGACAGGTAAAAGTGAGGTTCCCCTGACAGTCACTTCCATGGGCACCTTTCATCAGGCAGCTCAGCAGTCCCCCTCTCTACAAGTTTCTAACAGCACTCCTCAATCCTCCAGAGCAGCCGGTAGGCAGCAGGCACACTGAGATCCTCTCTTCCTATATCCCTGTCCCCTCTCACTCATTCACTCACTCACTCACTCTCCTCTCTCTTCCCACCTCTCTCACTCCTCTCTTCCCATCTCTCTCTCTCACTCCTCTCCATTCCCATCTCTCTCTCCCTCTTTCTCCTTCCCCCTCTCTGTCTCTCCTTCACACCCTCTTTCTCCTTCCCCCCACACTCTCCTTCCCCCCCACACTCTCCTTCCCTCTCTCTCCTTCCCCTCTCTCTCTTTCTTCCCCCCTCTCTCTCTCCTTCCCCCTCTCTATTTCCTCCCCCTCTCTATTTCCTCCCCCCCTTTCTCTCCTTCCCCCTCTCTCTCGTCCTCCCTCTCTCTCTCTCCCACCCCCCTCTCTCCCTCCTTCCCCCCATTCTCTCTCTCTCTCCCTCCTTCCCCTCTCTCTCTCTCTCCTTCTCCATCTCTCTCTCCTTTCTCCTCTCTCTCTCTCCCCCTCTCCCTTTCCCCCCTCTCTCCCCCCCCCCCCTTGTCCTTTTCTTCCTCCCCCCTCCCTCTGTCTCTCCCCATATCCCAACACATAATACGCCATGCTGTGCTTAAAAGCTGTGTGAACAGCAGAGCATTTGCTTATATGGATTCCATGTAAATGGATTTCAGGCAAAGGTGACACATTGTGTGCTCATTTGTATGTCATTTCCCAGAATCCCTTGCTGCAGTGGAAGTACTTAATGCTAGGTGATCATGGTAGAAAGGCAGGGTTGTAGCCCTGTCTAAGACATGTGAATGTGCTCACAAGTTTCTTTACTGGCAATATGCAAACAGTAGAGGTTGTGTGTTGCCTTTTTCACCCACCATAACTTTATATATATATATATATATATATATATATATATATATATATATATATATATATATATATATATATATATATATATATATATATATATATATATATTCATACATATATATATATATATATATTCATACATATATATATATATATATTCATACATATATATATATATATATATATATATATATATATATATATATATATATATATATATATATTCATACATACATACATACATACATATATATATAAATATATATATATATATATATATATATATATATAACATACAGAACACCTACAAGCTCAAATTGAACCCCCAAAATACCCACAACATATATATAAGCATATAAGTTTCACAGAGGAGTGCTACTGAGCATGGCAATTTATATTTAAAACCAGAGACATAACATAAAACACAGACAAAGCTCAGTGCACATCCAGAAAAACTTATATACGGTACAGTGCCTAAATATACATGTATAAATAACTAATAAATAAAATGGTCTTTTAGTTTAACATTTTGGCCAAATTGTTGTAAGCCCTTGAGCCAAACTTCACGGCAGACCACGTTCAAGGGTCCCTACACTAATATAAATTCTTAATAACCTGTGCATTGCCAGGAAGAATGATTTATAATAAATCTGTCAATATGAGTTGCAAAAGTTCTAAGTCTGATTGAAGCTTTTATTAACCTGTACATTACCAGGAAAAGCACTCTGTAATAGATTTGTCACAATCACACTGCATGCAGGCAAGTTCCCCTGATAGTTGTTCGATACAGTGTTCGATAAACCCACTTGCCAAATTGGCTCGTGGCCAGTTAGATTTCCCCTGCTCTGCAAAAAAAATTCCCCTGCTCAAAAAAAAAAAATCCCCCTCCCTGATTGGCTGATCGGGTGTGACGCGTCTTGGAGCTGCCAGGACATGTACGTGTGCACTGCTCGAGCGCAGTGCCCCTCCTCTGCCCTCTGTCCTCATGGCTGGCTACCCGCCCGGCGGGAGGTGGTAAGTTCTCTTTTTGTTTATCCCCCGGCTCTCCATTCCCTCCGGTCCCCTTGCCCACGGCGCTCCTTTCCCTCCCCGGTGCTCCCTTCCCTCCTCGGCGCTCCCTTCCTTCCAGTCCCCTTGCCCACGGTGCTCCCTTGGTTGCCCACGCAGGGCGGGGGGTGGTGTATGGGAGAGAGAGACTGGGTGTGTGTATGGGGGGGAGAGAGAGAGAGAGAGAGAGAGAGAGAGAGAGAGAGAGAAAGGGAGTGTGTGTGCAGGACACCAGAGGTACCTCCCCACCCAATCACCCAGTCAGTCACCTCACCCCCTCACCCAGTCACCCCCTCACCCAGTCATCCCCTCACCCCCTCACCCAGTCACCCAGTCACCCCCTCACCCAGTCATCCCCTCACCCAGTAACCCAGTCACCCCCTCACCCCGTCACCCACTCACCCAGTCACACCCTCACCCAGTCACACACTCACTCAGTCACACCCTCACCCAGTCACCCCCTCATCCCGTCTCCCCCTGTCTCTAACCCTCACTCTCTGTCACCCCTGTCTCTCACCCTCACTCTCTGTCAACCCCTGTCTGTCACCCTCACTCTCTGTCAACCCGTCTCTCACCCTCACTCTCTGTCACCCCCTGTCTCTCACCCTCACTCTCTGTCACCCAGACTCTCTCACCCAAACTCTCTCACCCACACTCTCTGTCACCCACACTCTCTCACGGTCTGTCTCTCACCCACACTCTCTCACCCACACACTCTCACCCACACTCTCTCACCGTATGTCTCTCACCCACACTTTCTCACCCACACTCTGGATATTTTATTTACCCTGTATATCTTAACTGCCCTATACCTACACCGAAATAACCTATACAGCTTTCTACGAGATCTGACTCAAGCTTCACCCGGGAGACAACGGAATTCCCCCTAACCCAGAAGACAGGTAGGGAACACCTCCCCTCCAGTATATAACATTGCGGGAATGAGGTACCTGGACATTGACGGACTGCAGATCAGGTAAGATCCCAGGCGGGATTGCTGCTTTAGATATTGTGAAGCAGGGGCGCCCAGTCACTGGTTAAGGGGTTCAGGAAACTGTCATTCACATCTGGCTTTTTTTTCTAGATCCGACATTTATATATATATATACACACACACACACACACACACACACACACACACACACACACACACACACACACACATAACAAGGACTAATTCTAGTATAATGTAATACAATAAATAAACTTATGTCAAAATGAATGTTGTTCTTACTAGGAATTTATTCAATTATGTATTTTTTTTTTAAGCGGGGTTGGGGGTGGGACTAGTGGTTGGGGGCAGGACTAGGGGGTAGGTTGGGGGCAGGACTAGGGGGTAGGTTGGGGGCGGGACTAGGGGGTGGGTTGGGGGCGGGGCTAGGTGATGAGTAGATTTTTTGGTTCGGCGAGTAGATTTTTGGGTGATTTGTTGACCACTGTATATATATATATATATATATTGTGTGTGTGTGTTTGGGGGGGGGTTGTGTATGTGTTTTTTTGGGAAGGGTAGTGTATGTATGTATGAAAAAACTAAATAAAGGGACTTATTATTGTGAGATGCATTTTATTCCCCCACATATTTTGTTGTATGTTAATGCTTATACTGTACACACCAATAGGTATATACATGTATGTGTTTGTGACGGTGTAATATTCATGAATGTGTTGCGGCTCTCGGAATATTTTGGAGAAATGTTTTTTTTTATAAAATGGTTCTTTTTCTGTGAACGGTTGCAGACCCCTGGTCTATAGACATAGCCACATTCTATGGTACGGGATTCTCTCCCACATTTACTTTTGTAGCGAGCATTGAGTGCTTGCTATTGAGATCTCCCTGTTGTCTCCCCACCCAGGTGGGTTCTCCTTTGACTACAAGCCCATTTGTTCTATACAGCATTGTCTCTCCCTAGTGCACCTGCTCGCTCCATGCCATTTTAGGTATAGTGGGTATCCCCTCTGTTGCTCTTAGACCGGTCTTGTTTAATATCTTTACTGGTGACATTATCAATGGTTTGGAGGGGAAAGTATGCCTTTTTGCAGATGACAAAAAGAAATGCTTCAGGAATTGACATTGCAGGGTGTGGGGGAGGGGGGGTGTAAACAAAATGATTAATGAATTAGGTTAATTAGAGTAATGGTCAAGAGTGTAGCAACAATAGTTTAATGCCAAAAAGATCAAAGTAATAAACTTGGGCCACAAAAATCCGAAGGCAGAATACAGGATTAATTGCACTAGACTGTTAACCACTATAAAGTGAATAGAAGTTGGAGTCATTATTTCAGGTGACTTAAAAGTATGCAAGCCGTGTAACAAAGCGATGTGGAAAGCTAGCAGGATACTAGGTTGTTCGGGGAGAGGTATTAGCAGCAGAAAGAGAGGGATATCAATGCCACTTTATAGATCATTGGTAAAACTTCACCTAGATTACTGTGTTTAGTTCCCAAGCCTATATCTTCAGGATATAAATAATTTAGAGATTGTGCTAAGAAGGACTATTAAAATGGTGCATGATCTACATCATAAAACATCAGGCAACACTCAAGGACCTAAATATGTAAAGATTGGAGGAGAGAAGGGAGAAGAGAGAACTTTCAGATATATACAGTAAATGGTTTCAAATATGTACCGGGGGAAGCATATTTCAGAGACAAAGAAGTGTTAGAACAAGAGGTCATGCTCTGACACTGGAGGGTGATTGGCTGAGGGGACATGTGAGGAAGTACGTCACGGAACAGGTAGTAGTGCGTTTGTGGAATAGCCTCCCCCCTCCAATAGAGGTAGTAAAAGATAATACAGTAAGGGAATAAAAAAAAAATGCTTGTGATAGACATACAGTAATGCTTTCCTACAGTACATATAAAATTAAGACAAGGATTTGCGATTTTACAATAGAGAGGGAAATTAGCAGACTAGGCATGCTAAGTAGTTCTCTGCTGCTTGTTTCCATGTTAAAAAGAGAACCTGCTGTTACTAACATTTTTCTGCAGATCATTTGAGTAAGTGACGTGTAAACTGTTTGCAATGGAAACTGGTTTAAAAGCAATGTCATGTTCAGATGAATGAACTGGAATTGTGTGATGTTAAGTGTTTAGGAGTGCTGTATGGAGGAAGCTTGTGAGGGGGTTTTGTCTTTTTGAAATTACTTTTTTTTTCATCCTCTCCATTTTTGCATTTTGCTTTTGTTTGGGCCTAAAGCTGCAGTAATTTTCTTTTGTTTGCATATTCAACTAACCCATGCTATTGTATACATTTATTTGGAAACAGTGCACAAGTGTTAACAGTGAATTGAATCCAAATCAGTTATAATCAAATGAAAGGAATTGTCATGTTTCTAAAATTGTTCTAATTCTTCTTTGAACACACTTATCCAAAATTGCAGGCAATTGATTCTTTCATATGTCAGGTTCATGCAGACTTTATTCATAAAAGTTATATATTGAAAATAAAAGACAAAAATAACCTGCAAAATAATATTTAGTATTCTGGGTAGAAAACAGTGCAGATCCTAAGGGAAAAGTCTTATTGCTCTACAACTTTGGGGAATCAAAAATGATTTCAGCACAACACTACTGGGAAAACGGTGTTTATCAAGACACCTCTGTCACTCCCTACTGTTCAGTTTCTCAATCAACATTTCAAAAGGATATGGTTTGCTGATGATGGAATATAAATTTCATGCAGCGGAGTGTATAATTGTGGACCTACTATATCACATCATACTGCATACTATTGCAGACATTTGATTAAACACAATGGGTCATATTCTTAAAAAATAGATGTGTGTGTGTATAAGAAAACATAAGGAATATTACATCCCTAGGCAACTTACTACAAACACTGATATGACACCAATGTATATAAATGATCAGGAATATATATTGCCTTACTTAGAAACAAAACGAACATTACAAACAAATTGCAAATGTTCAGCATGCATGTATTTATAATGAATTATTACAGCAGGCACTGCAGGTGCACACTGATATAAATCATATTCTAAAAGGCTGAATCCCTAAAGACTTTAACATGCATAACCAACTATCGGATAGGCAATCCGTCTTGGCCATGTGGGACTACAATCGTGCGGATTTTATATGCATGCTGCCCCTCCTCACATTTAGAACTCCATCCTTCTTCTCAGCTTTCCTTTTAGATATCAATCAAAAGCAACAATGAAATATCCTGAAGCACCCAATTTTCATAACTAATTGAAATTGCTGAACCGTGGGTCTCTCATTAGAATTTGCAGGGCTGTCAAGTTCTGCTTATTTAGGCAGAAATCTCACTGATTAATAGATGATCACTACAGGTTAACTCCCTGAATTCGCCATCTTTTCTATTAGAATGACAAATATTGTTCTAGGACCCCAGATCTTACTTATATGGGTTCTCAAATATTGACTGGTTTGCCATTACCTGTTAATTAGTCACCCAAAATCCTCAGTCATTTCCGAGCTAACTCGCCAACATCCTTATGATTGAAGACCACTCCAAAACACTCCACATTTAGCTCATTTAGCTCATTTACTAAGCCATTTTAATGTTTCAGTATATGTTCAAAGTGTATGGAATAACTGGGTTCACAAAACTTTATTAGTAATTCAGAAGTTTGGTACCAACTAAAATCAACAAAGAAATTGGCAACTCTATGTTGTCATTAAATCCCAAATGACAATAAGAACTTTAATCTTAGCATGACATTAAAATACAATTTATGACAACAACTCGAGTGTAGAGAAATAGGAAAATTAGGAGTCCATAAATGAAAACTAGACATTCTGTCACTGCTGCCCACATTGTTACTTAAACATAGAAATTTGTAATAAAAATGGTATATGTAGTGTGTCACTAAAAATGCAGATAGCACCAAGAAACAATTTCAATTACAAAACTGCTACCAAGCTAGCTTGGCCTCCTACTGTATGTTAAAAAGTTGATGCCTCTATGTTGTAAGCACATTTATCTGCGTAATAAAGTAATACATTACACAAATATCTATAGGCACATTTTTTTACTTCTACCCAGATGTCTTGAAATTCACAATGTACATTGCAATATGACATTCTAGATATACTGTGTGTTCATTTATAGGTGACATAGTCAAATGATTTTACAAGGCAACAGGTACTGGAGAAACACATTGGATGAACGGCTATTGGTCCACAAGTAATTTAAAAATACAGCAGATGTGACAGGTTTTGGAAGGATTATTGCTGCATTCTGTTATGCTATGGTGGGTGAAAAAGGTGACAAAAATAACTATTGGCTATGTGTGTGTGTATATATATATAACCAATAGGTTTTTTGTCGCCCTTTTCACCCACCAGAACTTAAAAACAAATATATATATATATATATATATATATATATATATATATATATATATATATATATATATATATATATATATATATATATATATATATATATATATATATATATATATATATATATATAACAGAATGCAGCAAAAGCAAAGCATACTTTGATTTAATTTCAATAGGTTGCAATACATTAAATTCGAGCTTTAAATCTGTCACAATATGAGGTACATAAGTGGTTTGGGGGAAAAAAAGGATTCCTTGACAAAGGATACATGAATTGTCAAACAAAATAACCATGTTTTCTTCATTCTGACCATACAGCATTAGCACATCCTGTGTGGCCGGAATGAGGAAACGAGAGCAAAGTAAATTAGTGAGATGCAGAGATTACAGTACTAATGAACAGGGAATGAGGTAGAGTGAGTGGGTGGACATATAAAACCCTCTGTAATTGGAATATATTCTCTGCAGCCTGCGGGCTGCCCGGCTTCAGTTCCTTACCAAAGGTCTCCTTGAAGCTGGGAGTGGGTACATCTTGAAGGGTGTGTGTCCAGCCCTCCTCCTCTTTCATGTCTTCTTCTGGCCCTTGCTGTGTATCCTTGCAGGGCCCCGGGCACTGGTACTCTCTTTCACCTTCCTGAGGCATTATATCATCTCCGGCCTTTTCACCTGCAAGGCTCCCTTCTTCAGTGGTCCCCCTCCTCCTCCTCCTCCCTCTGCTTCTGCCTTGCGATGCACTGTGTCTTCCCATCTTTACATCAGCTGGTCCCGCTCTGGGTGCCAAGCAGGGGTCCTCATGCAACTCTCCTGGCTCCCCCTGGCCTCCGGGGACTACGACCCCCCTCTGCCTCAAGCTTGGTTGCTCTTCTTCCCCACCTCCCCCATCCACCTCATCTTCCTCGGAGGAGCCGCCTGCAGCTGAGGACCGGGAGTCTGGGGAGGTGCTGTAAAAGGGGTTTCCACTGCTGTCTTCTGACTCCCCAAAGAGGTCATCAGAGATCTGCAGGCTCTCATACCGGGAGCGGGCTGCTTCCAGTAGGGACAGAGCCTTCTTCTTCCTGCTGCTACCACCGCTGCCCGTGGAGTCAGATACCATCATCATCATGAATGATCTCTCTCCCTGTCCTGTGCCTGCTGGGATCTGCTCTGATTCACTGTCTATATGACAGATGACGGAGACAGGGAAGGGATAGGGGAGTGACTGTGCATTAAAGGAGTAAGGACCAGAGCACTTCCTTTCTCCTCCCCTCTTTGTGAGATCCACCTCTTCTTTTTCTCTTTTTTCCCCCCTCCTCCTCCTCCTCCTCACCTCCTCCTCCTCCTCTTTTTGGGCGTGTGTGTGCTGCTGACCCTTAATCTGCTTTTAAGCATTGCAACCAAGGCTACACTGGCACAGAAAAGTGGTCACATTCGGCTAAAATAGATATTTCGGGAGGTGATACAGAAGCAGTTGCCTGAAATCACAGCAGCACTGTAAGAAGCTGCAATGAACTCCAGATATCGTAGATCGGGTGTATTTATGAGGGCGAGCAGTGCCTGGTTTATGAAATTGAATGAATGCTGAACAATACGGACAAGACTACAATGGGTGGGAGGGGATCAGCACAGGCTGCATTCAATTTGCAATGTCATTGTCTGGACAGATTCCCTTCTCTTCACTGGACACAGCAGCACAACAGGACTGTCCACCTGTAATGGTACTGAAACAGGGCAGCACAAACCTAGACAATAAGAAAAAAGACGGTTGCAGGGCACAAATGTGTGTGCCACTCATTACTGTACAACTGATCTGCTAATAAGCAATAGTATTTTTTAAATATATTGTACACTGCATTTTTCTTCATTCCGGCTAAAAGGGGTTGGATAGGGGATTATTCGCACCTTTCTCTAATCTAAGGCTAACTCATGTAGTTGCTCACTGAAGTTACATTTTATACAACAATATAATACAAAACTGAACATTTGTCATTTGAATCTACTGTATATGATATACATCATTTTAGCATCAAGGAATTTCGGTTTGGAAGGGAAAAAAAGTTTTAGGACATTCTAATTACAGCATGTTGCAGTTTTTAACCCATGTTTCCCAAACATTGGCCCAGAGATACTGACAGTTGTAAACCTTCTCACTTGAATGGACCTTACCGTGTCCTCAGGTTTAGCACTAAATAAATATGTGTCATAGTATTTTTCTAATTAAACGCTTTCATGATCATTTAGATTGTATTTAAAATAAACATCGACAGCAGTGCATCACATACACCGCTGCGCTTATTTACAAGTTATGAGAAGAAAAATGTTGTAGAGGTACTGTTAACTGAACCATGCTTACCTTTGGTTGACTACTATTTATTTCAATAAAATCTGCAATTTAAACACTCAATTAGCTACATTTTCCTAAACCTTCAGAGATCTCAGCCAGCCTCAGGCAAAAGCTCTTTCAGAAGCTGTGCACTCCTGGTAATGGCAGTAAAAAAAATACAGTGTATTCTAAATGGGCATTTTAATGATAAAATAGCCCAACTTCAGTCAGTGATTAATACCCTTTAATGAGCATGCATTTTGTCCCTACAACCTTCATTACTCTGGGTGATGTAATGACCATCCAATAACAAAAAATTATTATAAAAAACATATTATAGAGCAAAGAAGAAATCTGAAAAAATCAAACTAGAGCAGAGTCACTTAAATCAGGGGTGTGGAAACATCTTGAGCTGCGCCACCCTGCCCAGTAGCCACAGTGTTCGCGCCCCCCCCCCCCCCCTCTCCAAGGACTCTGCGTTAAATTACGTCATGGGTCATGTGACGTGACAGTGTCATTTGATGTACATTGCCATGGTGACGTGTCACATCGCATAACTCTGCGGCATCATTTGATGCCGCGTTGCTATGGAGGCGCGTCGCCGAAGACCTGGCAGAGAGCAGGTAAGGGAGTTACAGAGGTCAAACACCTCCCCCGACATTTAATTTAAATGCCGTGGGGAAGATCGTGGGGCCTCTCTAACCGCTGTGCCCCCCCCCCTTGAAATTCTCGCACCCCCCCCCCTGCCAGTTTGCTCACCCCTGACTTAAATTACATACTTGGGTCCTTGCGTCCAATTTACCTGGTACCCAAACAAAGCACTGATCTCATCTATGTACTTCACAGTTCAGACCTGTGTTGAAGGGAGTATACCAATCATGTGCTCAATACCTGGACCCTAGCTATGGCCAAGAGCAAGTAACTGCATTAGCCAGCAATCAGCATTGCTTGTAAAAGACCCCAATGAGACTTCCTTAAATAAATAGTCATGCCTAGCACTCAATAAATCTGAAACCAATCAGATTGGTGCTGTACCGTCTCACCATAAAATGTGACATCACAGGCCATATTTAAGGCGTGTACGTCTCATTTTACCTCAAGAAGCCGACGAGAGAACATCCTGTTCTTGATTTACCATGGGGTATTGGATTGACAGATGAAGGAAGAAGATTAAAGAAAAGATAGAAATAATTACAGAAGAAGATAGAAGAAAGTGACAGAAGATAAAACAAAGAAGAATTTTGTTACCTGTTCCGGATCTTCAAGGTGGATGGCGTTGGATTGGCTTTGATGACGTCATGGTACGAGAGCTTGCAAAATCCCCCCGGATTCGGAGGTTCAACGCTTCTAAAGGTAAGATTAATATTGAATGTATGTCATTTTATTTTTACAGGTTTTTTGATTGTTTTTGTTTCTTTTAATGTTTTTCCTTGCCCATTGACTGACAATGTATTAATCTGTGCCCGTTAAGGGTACAGATAAATACAGTAACATGCAATGCTTTTTTTGGCAACATCTTATTTTCTATTGATTGTTGTTTTGCCTGTTCTGTTTATTGTTTGGCTTAAATTGTTTGTAATTTCGATGACTTGTATTTTTTTTCATTTTCCAATTGTTTAGCATTTTGAATTAATTATTTATTTTGTTGGCTACTGGTTTAATTTGATTAATTGTTTTGTTGGCTAGTGTTTAAAATTGATTAATTGTTTTGTTGCTTAATGCTTATATTTCTTGAATTGATTGGATGGCTAGTACTTTTATTTATTTAATTGGGGTGTTTAGGTGCATGTGTATATCTTTTATTATTGTGTATTTTTGGCCTTCATGCTTTTTTATTAGGATGACCATTGACTGCTAGAGTGGCCTATCATGCCCATATTATATGGGTATGATATACCACTATGCCAATCAATGGGTAGAGGGTTGGTATACTGGTCCCAGGATGGGTGCTTAGGCCTCCCGGGTGGGTAGCCAGGGGATTGTGTGTTTACTCCTTAATTACTATGGCGGTCATTAATTGCTACGGTGATTAAGGGGTTAAGGGCCATTAGATTGTATTATTTCTTGTATTCTTTCTGGCAACGGAGGACATGGACCTGTAGTATGCTGTTGAGGACGCCCTTCATGATGGCAGGGGTACGTTGACCGTTTAATTTACTTTATTTATGCTGGCTGGCTAATGTTTGATTTTATAATGGGCAAATGAGCTATTATCCATATCTGGATAATAGTAATTTTGCCCATTACTGTACTGTATGTATTGGGGGGGGGGTGTTGGGGGAAAGAGGTATTTATTGCAATGTGTGTTAGGTCCAGTCTTCCTGACCAGACCTTAGAGCAGGTAACTTCTTTTACTCGACCCGGGGAGATTCATCACGCAGCTGCTATATGCTTCTGGTCTCAGATATGATAGTCGAGCTCGGAGAAGCAAAGATTCAATGCACACAATGCACAATGATTTCTTTCCTCTGTTTAATATGTCATCAAGGCAGTTCTTTTATACCCAAGACAAGGACAATACATCGTGTGTCAATTTCGTACATCTGTTACAAACTAAGTTCCCATGTATAGATCATACATCTAAAATGACATATATCATCTGGCCTAAATTAGTAGAAATAGGGATAAAAGGTCAATAACTACTAATGGGGTCAGAAACAAGACTAGTGATCTTGTTTCTTATGTAATAGATATCCTGGGACAGCTGGTCCACAGCTAGAATACTTTTACCATTTGGTTTCTGAGAGAACAAAGCTTGACACATATTTATTTTAACCTGTTCAGTCCCTGAAAAGAACAGATCTGGCAGATACAGTTTTTAACCTTACGTTTCCTCCTTTTGTTCTGGAAGAACAATCCAATCGACCAGTCCCATTTATTCTTCTACACACCACTCAGGAGAGGAAAAACTCCAAGGGAGAAACCTCTAAGAGACCATGGGGATGCAGAAACCTATCTCTTTTAGGTACCTCGTTTGATAATCAGAGATGAACATATGGGTGGTTGACGAGTACCAAGACTATTGGTATTTCTCGCTCTCATTGTGGGAAACATATACATAACTGTAGAGCTAGAAGCAGAAGCAGCTTTCTTTTGGCAAAAATAGAGCTGATTACACTTTTAGCCATCTGAATTAACATATACACACAAAGTAATAAACTTGCGATTGCCATGATTTCATAAAGAATTTTCATTCCCAACGCACCTAGCCAATTTCCAAGACCAAATGTCCAATCGAACCCTTTTGGTTCCTCTCGCATTCTAGATTGAATTTCTGGTAGAGTGTCCATGTCATGATGTATACTTTTTGATTGGTCATCAATATAAACACAACATTCTTTACCTACTAACTTACAAACCCCTCCTTGTGCTGCCAACAGATAATCTAGTGCCATACAATTTTGCAATACTGTTGCTCTAATTTGTTGCTATTTGCTACTGAGTCTTAAAATAGCATCTTTAGTATCGTTAAAAACGGCATCTATATTGACTACTAAGAAATCCCCTTTTGCATATAAATCATACATTCCTAAAAAGGTATTAGACCTCCCGCAACTCTCTTAACTGAGCTACTTTTAATAATTAATGCCTTTCAATTTCGTATTCTTTGCTTAGGTAGGGTGGACATTATTTAAATTCTATTTCTGAGCATAAGTGGGGGTTGGTGTGGGTTAATATTTCCTAGGAGCGACTGCCCAACACATACATCTTACATACTACATTTACTCAGAATATCGGAACAGACAAAATGGATGCCATAGTCAAAATGGCTGACTTGTGATCCTTTCCTTGTGGTTGACACACACCCTTCCCACCTTCCTCATATCCAATCTTCTCAGCCCTCTCGTATCCTTTAGAGACAGTCTTTTTAAAGAACGGTTAACCATATCATAGTCCTGCTGGACCAAAAAAATAGTCCCATAGTGCATAACTTGATTCCTATCTGGCCATTGTATCGGCCCAGTTGATTTCTTTTTTGGTCTCTTCTTCTGGGGGACTGCTGACATTTTCATCACCAAAAAGAGACATAGCATCGGTGGGGGGGTTGCAACACACTTCTGGACCAAAGTTTTGCTGTTCATAACACAGAGAGTAATGAGTAGGACAAACATACATACAAAAACATCCACTAGCTTCGCTCCCAGTGAAATAATCTAACCACCAAGTCCCAACAAATCCCAACCCTCATCTCTACCTTTAAACACTAAAATCACTTTCCCAAATAACATAACCTGGTCTAGTTGCAGGATAATACTTTATCTATCCTTCTATCACAGAGTCAATAACTTCCCTAGGGCAAAGTCGTATTTCTACTCCCTTCATAACCAGTTTCTTTTATATATATATAGTTCTACAAATATCTTATAGCATCTTGTCTTTTTCCAAGGGGTTAAATATAACTCTCGTGTTCCTGTTGTGCAACTTATTGGGTATGGATAGTACATTGGGTTACATTGCACATAAGATGTGGGCTTTGTTTACCAGGATTCCATTATATAACAAAAAGGTGTGCATATATGCTATACACAGGACAATAAAACAAAAGACATATTATTAAACAAAATATTCCTGTTACTACCCTATCATCTTAATGTGAACACCACTTATATAAACCTAACAGCATAAACATTGTAATTAAAATAATAAAACCTGTAAAAAAGGTTATTAAAAAGTTCAAAGTTCATATATTGATGTCCGGATTTCTGCCTATGAACTTTTCTCCTTCTTTGGTTAGTGCCGGGTTTTATTGTGACCCAAAACACCAACTAAAAATAACTGTGTCTTTAGGCCTTCCCTTCTGTATTGAGGTTTAATTTTGAAGCGACTGTGGGTGCACTTATGTAACATGGATCCAGGAAAAATACTCTGACGGGTTGAATCTGGAATAGGGCTCTCCACTTTAGATGAAAAGCGCTTTTGCGTCACCTTTATCTTCATCTAATTAGAAGGACTGCACCTGAACATGAGACACTCAAACAATTGCATTAGTTTCACACAATAGACGCTGATTAAAATCGTCTGTTTAGAGCATAATCATACAACATTAAATCTAAAATGTACCTGGGGTGACCATTGGTTTTCCCATGAGAAAAATTCTTTCTGATTGTCACGGTAGGCCAGGCCAAATACACCTTTATATTTAAGGGATCAGTCACAAGGCAAAACAGGCAGAAAAATACATTGCGGTTTATTCGGATAGGACCTTGGAAACACACAGAAACACAAGAAACAGAGAATATACTTTGGGGGACCTTATACTTATTAGGGAAATAACTTGGGGGGATTTGGGCTCAAAATCAAGGAGTTTGGGGGACACAGGGAAGCCCTAGTGTAATTCACCCTGCGCACTGTCAAATCATGCCTGCTTGCTGGGGAAAATTAAGTGACTACCAGCACTTTGGACCCCCCAACTCCTGCAACCAAAATAATTATATTTCCACCCAAATATCCCCCTAAAACTGACACACAAGAAATTTCACAGTTCAAGGGCTAATGGAACATGACATAGGAAATAACAGGGTCAGTTCACTTTCAGGCACTCCATATCTGAGCTAGGGCATTGGAATGCTTATTCACATGTAATTCACCAACCTGGGTTTAAATCACAGGACAAGCACAATGCATTGCAGGTTTAAAACACATACAGCCAACATGTAGACACAAGAGCTTGCACTCCACCATTTGTACCTATCATGTGGGGTTCTAAAACCTTCTCTTCTCTAAGACACCAGCTAAGAATACCTTGCTGACAGGCCAAAATATCCCCTCCGTTTTCTATCATGTGCCAGGAGACTGCTCTGCAGCTATTTCTCATAAGGGGCCACCCATACAAGGCAATCCACTTATAAACTCGCACAGACAGCTGCAGTCCCATGAGGCAAAGGGAATACACAGAGAATGCATTAACTAGCCCACTGGTCTTACACAGTTAATCCCACATACACAGTTCCTAGCTTATACCCCTATGGGGGACAGTATCAAAGGGAAAAATTATAGGCAACACAGTAAGGTACAATATTAGACCCAAGAGCTGACAATCTCAGCCCTTGCCATTCGGTTTCAGGGGCAGCCAGCAATAATAACAGCAATAACACCCTCCTTTTGTTCACTTTTATTACATGTGAACAATATCACATAAAGGATAACAGCATTTAAAACATAACCTTAATGGAATTGGCTGATGTATAGCAAAACTAACCTGAAACCTTTGGGTATAAAATTGACATTAAAAATCCTACTGAATATAAAAATAATCTGCTATAGTCTTCCGACAGAAACTTTTAGAACACCAAATAACATCTGGTTTGCTGAAAGAACAACCTGTAGCATAAAAACCTCATAGACACAGATTTAAAGGTGGGACACATTTGAGAGAAAAAGATGGTTAAAAAATGATAAAATATTAAATATTTGATCAACTTTGCAGAAAAATAATTCCACATAGAACCCTCTAGTATACTGGCAGACCTCGCTAGGGTCAGTTTTCCTTGTCCATTGCTTTACTGCTATTTCAGGGTCTGCACACTTATACGTACATCAGCACTAGAGTATTTTGTGCTGATTACATTGGACTAGTGGTTACTTTATCCACTTCACTGTTCGCACTGCAAGACACTAGTTTAATGATTCTATGCAGTTAATCAGTGATCCAGAACATTACATTGTGCTCATACTATAGGTTCTGAGCATTTAATATCTGTTTTAATTCCCATAATTTTACACGGATATTAAAGATTTAAGTTTTAACCACTTCATAACCCACCCACCAGGTGTTTAGAGTGCTCATTCTAGGTTACTGTCCTTTGTTCATTTGAACTATAATAATAATTATATTAATAAATTTACAATATATAAATAATTATATTAATCAATTTACAACTGTTTCCATTTCAAGCCATATACCAAGCTCAAAATAACTCTCTGGGCTTCCTGCCAGAACCTTGTAACAAAAAAAAGGTTCATTACTGGTTACTGCAATACAATTTAGGACAGCTTGAAATATGCAGCTCGTCACAGAGCCCGATAATGTTACTGGTATTCAAAAATTAAAACTGGATCTTTGTTAAACAGAAAATTATAGGCTTAATATATACTTTAGACAGTTTTAGTTACTGGTTATACACAAAAAGAGCACAGAGTGCAGACACAAAACAAACAGAATTTTACACTTCTTTCACACATTCAACCAGTTTTTACAAAAATAACAGACACATATTTTCTCACCTATTCTAATAAATAGGAAAACAAAACAATTTGATCCTGCAGACTAAATTTATAAAGATATCCTTTTTTTTCATATCATAATTAACTTTTAAAACTAATTTTAAAATGCTGAGCTTCTAGTTAGCTTTGTGTCTAGAATATATTTCGCCTGTTATTTCTATATAACATATTCACCTGATTTTATCTGTGGAGATTTAGAGGAAAAGAATTGTAATTCTGTTTAAGGAAATAAATCGCCTGGCCAGTACGATAAACATCCTTATTATTCCAGTGACAGAACTGTATACAAAAATAATTAATCCTTTCTTTATTCTTTTTTCTCCACAGATACCCAAAACTTTCCCCTTTCCAGTATTAATTAGTTTATATAATAATGGGGGTGTACTCCTTTTAAAAATTACATTTCAACATGAGCAATTAATTATATTCTTATTTTAGAAGCACTTGCCCTGAATAGTAATTTTGTATACATACAATAAACCGTTTTTCTTATTATTCAATGCAAATAACACTTTCATATGGATAGAATTCACTCAGATTCTTACAAGCACACACACAGGGATTACATACAATCAACCTTTTTATCATATTCATGCCTGAAAATGTAATAAAAACATTCTAATGGAAAAAGAAACCTATACCTGTTATACTCTTGTTTTCCACTTTTCAATTCAGACGGGAAAATATTATTAATTCAACTTAATATACACTCATACTTGGTTAATGTGGCACAAATAATTTGGGTTTGCATGTCTTAAAATTAAATTGGAAAAATTATATTTTTCTGTCTTTCTCTCTCCTAAGAGCTCTGCTGACTGGCTAACAACATTTCAACAAAAAGAAAACCATCTCTGTAACTCGTCCTATAAAACAAAATTCTTATTATTTCAACTTTCTAATTCTTGTCTCTCTCTTTTTTTTCTTCTCTGTCTGTCTTCAACATTCCTGTTCCTTTCCTGTGTAACAAATCACTGGGGGGAAAAAAGGTGGGGGCTAGAGCGGCTTATACATGCAGGCAATTTGAGAGGGAGACAGCCAAAAAAAAAATCTTTTATCTTCCCAGCTTGTTGCTGTGCTTGAGAGTTAATTGAGGCACCTATGCCACACTGCATTCATCCATAAGGGTTATTTTAACTCATCCTACAGTACATTTCTTCATACAGTATACCTATAATCCCATAAACAACTTATAAAGGAATTTTATCTTAACAAGCATACGATAAGGTTAGTCTTATCATTCTTAATATCTTCTTAACCTAAACAATTATTAGCTTATCCTAAATTACCATCATATCTGAGACACCATATCAGTACAGCCCGTTTCAATTAAACAAATGGGACTCCAACCGTTTGTTATATAAATCGGGCACTCAAACCCTCGATTCTTCTGCCCTATAAAATTTAGGTTCTTTAGATTCGCAGAGAAACGATGAGAAACAATAAAATAAGTTTTTCTCACCTTTTTTCTGTGCAAATCCCACTTTTTCTGACACCATTTGTTAGGTCCAGTCTTCCTGACCAGACCTTAGAGCAGGTAACTTCTTTTACTCGACCCGGGGAGATTCATCAAGCAGCTGCTATATGCTTCTGGTCTCAGATATGATAGTCCAGCTCGGAGAAGCAAAGATTCAATGCACACAATGCACAATGATTTCTTTCCTCTGTTTAATATGTCATCAAGGCAGTTCTTTTATACCCAAGACAAGGACAATACATCGTGTGTCAATTTCGTACATCTGTTACAAACTAAGTTCCCATGTATAGATCATACATCTAAAATGACATATATCATCTGGCCTAAATTAGTAGAAATAGGGATAAAAGGTCAATAACTACTAATGGGGTCAGAAACAAGACTAGTGATCTTGTTTCTTATGTAATAGATATCCTGGGACAGCTGGTCCACAGCTAGAATACTTTTACCATTTGGTTTCTGAGAGAACAAAGCTCGACACATATTTATTTTAACCTGTTCAGTCCCTGAAAAGAACAGAGCTGGCAGATACAGTTTTTAACCTTACAATGTGTTAAAAAAACAAAAACATTTGCCACAGGATTGGTACCGCAGGCCAGCGGGGAGCCGTGGGGACCACCCGAGGACCTCCGGATACCCACGGGGACCACTTGAGGACTCCCAGACACCTGCGGGGACCACCTGAGGACCCCTGGACACCCACGGGGTCCACCTGAGGACCACCGGACACCCACGGGGACCACCTATGGGCCCCCAGACACCCGTGGGGACCACCTGAGGACACCTGTAGGGCCTCAAGGCCCTCCAACAGGTCAGGTTTTCAGGATATCCTGGCTTCAGCACAGGTGGCTCAATCAGCGGCTCAGTCAATGACTGAGCCACTGATTGAGCCACCTGTGCTGAAGCAGGGATATCCTGAAAACCTGATCTGTTGGAGGGCCTTGAGGACTGGAGTTGGGGACCCCTGCTCTATTGCTTTTAGGATTAATATTGTTTCTGTATTCCATGGATAGTCCAACCCTGTAATTCTCTTTATTAGCTTTTTAATTTTTCTCCAAAAATAAAACTATCTTGGTGCAGGTCCACCAGATGTGTTTAAATGTGCCTATTTGGCCACAGTGGCACCAGTAAAGGAAAGAGGAAGTTGGAAAAAATGACTGGAGTCTAGCAGGAGTATAATACCACCTGTGCAGTATTTTAAGATTAATTCGCAGACTGCCAAGCATCTAGATGATCTGGCTGATCTCTCGTAGATGTCTTTCCACTCTTCTCTATCTAATTGTCGCCCTATATCGTTTTCCCAGTCGATGATATTTTTATTTGTTTGTTCGGTGTTCTGTGTAATCAGGCTTTGGTATAACTGTGCTAATGTTCCTTTGTAGTATAAGCTTGCTGAGTATAGATTCTGAAATATAGTTAGTGGTATAAAAACCTCCTGCTTGGGTTGTATCGATGTGATGTAGTGTCTTATTTGGAAATATTGGTAGAAATGTATATTTGGTAAATCAAACTCCTCCTTTATTTCTTGGAGTGTCTTCATTCTATTTGTTTTCAGTACGTCTTGGAGTCTTCTTATCCCTTTTTCCCCCCCATGTTTTATATACCTTTGATTGGAGGGCCGGAGTGAACCCCGGATTCGACATAATTTGGGTCAAGGGTGAAGGGGTAGACAAAATAGATTTGTCTCTATAGAGTTTATCCCATAATTTTAGGGAGTGTGATAACATTGGGTGTGCCCTGGTGCACTCGGGCCTCAACTCCTTCTCTAGCCATAGTAGTGTCACCCTATCTATTGTCTGGGCTTCTGCTCTTTCAATGTCTACCCATGGCTTCACCCCCTTTTCCAGTATATGAGGGGACTCAGCCTAGCCGCTTCATAATATTTCATCAGGTCTGTTTGAGACATACCCCCTAATTTTGTTGGTATCACCATAGTTTTTTTTCTTTATTCTTGGTTTTCTACCATTCCATATAAACTGTATTTCTTTTTCTAGCTCTTTAATATTTTTTTGCGGGACTGTGACTGATAGTACCTGAAATAAACACAGCACCCTGGGCAGTGTGTTCATTTTTACAGAGGTTATTCTGCCTGACCATGAAATTTGATGTCTATCCCAGATCCTTAGATCTTTTTTCAGTTCTTTAATAAGTTTGGGTAGTTTACTCCATAGTGTTTATCGTATGTTCCTGTTATATACACTCCTAAATATTTAATCTTGTCTGACTTCCATTTAATTGGAAATAATTTTTTTCAAATTTATCTTGTCCTCTTCTGGAATATGTAGGCTTAGAGCTTCTGATTTGGTGTGATTTATTTTAAAGTTTGAGAGTTTGCAAATGTCTTCTACTGTGTCAAATAGTTTCGGCAGTGACTTTTTGGGTTAGTGAGTGATAGCATGACATTGTCTGCAAACAGGGACACCTTATATACCCTACAGATGCAGCAGCCGTTATTCGAACAAATCACAGAGACATTTTCGTGTGCTCTGCTGTATTCCACGTGGCATTAACGTGGCCAATCGCCCCAGGCACACACGTTTATCGCGGTTGCTTTGTTAGAATTTCATGGATTCTGTTTCTTTGTGTGCAATGAAATGAATGAATTGTAGTGTACAGTACTGTGCTACTATGTCAATTTCAGGTGTTCAAAAACCAGAGCACTATAATGCAATTTTCTGTACTCACGCCTTATGGCGGTAAGGTTGGAAGAAATCACGCGCCATGACATGGGTATTCTGAGGAATACACCGCGTGAAGTGTTCGAATAACGCCGCTGCATCTGTATCTCTAATTGTCACTCCGTCAATTTCGTGATTCAACCTAATTTTGGAAGCTAGGCTTCTAAATACAGGAGTACCAAAAGGAGACAGACAGAGGAAACCCTAGATCAGACAGAAACAGCAGCATACCCGGTGAACAGAGAAAGGATCTAGGATATAGGGGGGGTTAGGAAACTATGCCAGGGCTATTCCTGACATTACTCCCCCCTCTCAAGAATGTTCTGCAGATGATCCTCCAGGCTCTTCGGACAGTCCATGATGAAAGACCAATTCGGGGTGGCCCACGTCTGGTGATCTGTTGATAGGCAGAAAGTTCACAGGTACAGGCTGAAAAAGTCCATCAGAAGGCCGACAGAAGGATTCAATTCTCTCATGGAACAGTAGAGTGTTAACCCAAAAGCCAGAGAATCCGTGAGCAGTAAACTTGACTTTGCAGAGGAGGTAACAGACTCCGCAGAGGACAAACAAGAAAGTGCGATTGTCTTCACAGCGGGAGCAAAGAAGCCAGTAGATCCTCCGGATGACCCTCCAGGTTTAGCAGGGTGTCACTGATGGAAAGCCAACTCAGAGTGGCCTCCGGAAAACACTCCATGTTTTGGAGGAATATAGGCATCAGCAACGACTCCGGACAACCCTCCAGGCTCCTCCGGGAGACCATGATGGAAGGACGGCCCAATGAAACCTCTGGACAACCCAAGAGGCTTTCAACTTTGTACTAAGCCTGTGAACTTCCTTTTGAGAGGCTTCAAGCTCTGTACCAACTCGATCAATGAAACTCTGGTCCTGGGCAGCATCTGTGCATGCCTTCTCCAGCTTACTTGACATGATAACCAGGTCACTCTCCAACTGGTGCTTTTCTTTCTCCTGTAATACGCATTTACCAATTGCTGTGGACAGACACTTTTGTAGTGCAGCCTTGGCCTCTTGCTCTTTATCTGATAGTCCATAGAGGCAATCAATCGCTTTCCCTGTGGATTGAAGTGCCTGAGTTAAGACATCTTTACCTTGGTTAAGGGCATTCTCTTTCTTTTCCACTACTCCTGGAATTATTCTGTTAGTTGCCTTAGGCTGCAGCATATCTTTGTTCTCTTCCAATGCAGGTTTTCCTGATTTTAAAGGGTCATCCTTCATTCCTTCTTCAGTTTCCACTTTAATCAAAGACTCGCCCTTTTTTTTCTTTCTCTTTGCGAAATTCTGAAGAATCAGTGGTAGTGTGTTCACATTTATTGCTCAAGAGGGTTTTCAAAGTGGGAGCCATAGCTTCAGACAAGGGTAACCCAAACTTGCCAAGAAAACCAGTAAAGAGGAAATGTGTCTTTAAAGCAGAAGCATTGGAATAACAACAGAAATATTATGCACGACAGGGAGACAAAAGATAGGAGAGCTGACCTTTAGATTTGAGACCTTAGATCTGTCACAGAAATATCATAAATTGTGGGGGAAACCATAGACAGAGAAACTTGCAGTTACATCTGAAACTTTTAGAATCAATCGATAGCAATAAGGGTGCTCTGCTACAGCTAGTAAAGTAGGAAGGGATATTGGTGGGGGAGGGGTGCTTTTGGGTAAGTAAGTAGGCAGACACAGAGAGAGAAAGCAACCCAAATAATAGCACTACAACCCCCTAAGGCTGAATGAATAGTGACTTAATTAAAATGTATCTTTAATGTTCAAACAAAATAATAATAATAACTAAAATAATGGTGGTTAAAAAAGCAATGGATACACACTACTGATCCTATGTCGAATGCTGGAAGCACTCTGGATCAACAATAAGTTCAGATACCTGAGTTTAATTAGATCAGTTATCCGTAAAGGGTCTGATATACAGATGATCCCTATTGAGGTAATATAGGGTTAGAGAGAGGAATAGTGCTTATATTGAATGCCAATAATTCATACTCTAAGTCCCTTAGGTTGGGTAAATGAGTGTGTATACGTACTGTAGTTGCCAAACAAGTGATTGGCAACACTGTGTAACTGGAAGGTACACAGAAGACTTCTTACATATTGGCTTAATAAGCAGTCATTCCTCTGACAAATACTCTAGCTCACTTGGTAAAATGTGGAAGGTTGTAGCTATACTCCCACAGAAATTATGATACTCCAAATGATAATAAGCTGCTGTTATGGATATAGTAAATAATGTAACACAAAATGCATCATACAAGTGGAGCAGGCTGTGAGATGTCCTGCAACCTCTGTACCGCAGTGACATTACAAAAGTTCATAGGAGTTTATTGTAACACAAAATGCATCATACAAGTGGAGCAGACTGTGAGATGTCCTGCAGCCTCTATACTGTAGTGACCTTGCAAAAGTTCATAGGAGTATATTGTAACAAAATTTAATATAAATTATATTATATAATATATAATATAAAATATAATATAAAAGACACAGCTTAAGTACAGGTGTGGTGTTCATGATACCACAGTGTGGTGGTGTAGGTCAGGGAGAGGTGTGGTATTGGGTATACCGAATGCCTATATTAATGAATAGGCACAAACCGCTATGAACCTACTGAAGTAGCAGCAACAGAATACTGTCTAATTGGTAGTCTGTTGTAAATGGGAGTGATAGAGTAAACCCAGTAACCTATTGGATGTGGGAATCGTCCTATTACCGTTTGACACAGACGTGATCTCCCTGTGCAGTAGCAGGAGACCAGCAGCTCTTCGCCGTGCGAACTAGTATGCTGCTTTGCGTAAACAGTCCCTGCGCGTGCATGTGATGGAGGTTGCCAACTCACGCGTTTCGCGTATCGAAACGCTTTCTCAAGGCTGTAAGTCAATAGGGGGAGGTCCCATAGAACAGAGTAGTGTTATATAGTGGTGAGTCATAATCCAATTGGACAGACAGTTTCCCTGTGTAAAGCCACCTTATGTGCTACTAGTTCAAGCATATATGATATGGTAGCGAGTGTGAAGACACTTATATTCATGTGTGGATAACCGCAAATACACTTAAATTCCTGCATCTCTAGATAATACATTCCTAGGAAGATAGTTGGGACTGTAAACCTATAGTATACTATCTCTCTGCATAATAAATCGTCTAGCAGAGATATATAGTCTTTGGTGCATGATAGGTATGCCCTTAGTATGGCTATAGTCATTGGGTATATGGGGTGGGGGAATTAAGCCCCCCACAAGTGGTGACAGGGAAAGAAATTATTAGTATTAGTTATTATATGACCATATTCAGTTGCATTAATGCGTTTAAATAGTTAAACTGATGTAGTTGTTGGGGTAACAGAATTATAACAGACCCCCTCTGTGGATACAGCAAATCCAAATAGTTGTTTACTATTGGTTAACAAAACAAAGAACCCCAGCAAGCTCTTTTTGGGAACCCCTGAGCCCCCACAATATATATATATATATATACAGTGTTCGACAAACCTATACATTTGCTCGCCCCGGGCGAGTGGATTTAACCCCTGGGCGAGTAACTATTGGCCCAAGCAGCACACGTTTGGTACTAGGTGGCGAGTAGATTTTTTTGTGTGGCGAGTAGATTTTTTGGTGATTTGTCAACCACTGTATATATATATATATGTATATGTGTCAAAATGGAGTGCTATTGAGCGTGGCATATGTATACAACAGACAACAGAGAAGCCCAATGCTACATCCAACATGACAGAAATATACAGTAAAATACTTATATATTCTTTTGAAATAGGGTCATTTAGTTTAACCCTTTGGCCAAAGCGTTGTAAGCTTGCGAGCCATGACAAGGCAGACACCCGTTCACAAGTCCTAACACTACCAGATAAAATACTAATATGCCTCTATTAGGATTAAAATTCTCATTTACCTCTATTAGGAGGGAGAAAGACCACAGTGGGTCTATATCCAGCAGAATGAAAGGACCTGCAAACTTGGGAAGTGGGGAGCGGCGGGTTTAAAACCTGGGAAGGAGGAGCCACCAACCTCCAACAGCTGAAACAGCTGAGAATGGGTTAACAAAACACAGTACCCCAGCAAGCTCTTTTTGGGAACCCCTAAGCCCCCACAATATATATATATATATACAAACACAAAAGGAAAGAAAAAATGGCGCCAACCTAAAACCACTATATAAATAAACACAAAAATGATGAAGAAAAAAACCTATACTATACAAAATGGAAGAAAATAATAAATGTATAAACACAATACACAAACTAAAAATAGTAATAATAACAGATGGAAAGTCCAGAAAAAAATATATAAAAAATACAAATCCTAAAAAATGCTCCAATTGCTATCCAAAAGAGTTTCTGCAGCCCGAATGAAAGGAGCACCACTTCCTTGAAGATATCTACAAAAACACACTCATAGCGTATAAATGTATAACAATAAATTTATGGAGTCAAGGATTTAAAAATGCACACTCACAAACATAGCTTGATAAAAAGCAATTTTGAGTATAACTCAGCCAGCCAGACGCAGGAACCCAGTAACGGATATCTTCAGTGAAGTGTCCGGTGTTGATAAACTGCAGCAGCCTCTGTAAACGCCTCCGGATCCCGGGGAACACGAGGGACGCTGCCTTCCTCTCAATCTAGCGTCACACAGTGAGTTCTCAGCTCCACGTACCGCGAGAACTCAGTGACGTCAGAGAATTCGACCGGAAAAAGTTCCCATGAAAACAACGGGTGGACGGCTGAGATCAATACTTCAAAAAGAAGCAATAAAATACTGTATACAAGCGAGTGAGTGATATAGATTAAAACTGGACGGTACACCACCACATAACACTCTCTACGCGTTTCGTCTCAAAGAGACTTCATCAGGAGTTAACAGCATAGGTGTGGAACATAGTTTTATAGTAAAATAAACCAATCAGGACACAGAAGATTACTAATTGCTAATTGGGTACACAAGGTCAATGTAAAGGTAACATTAACCCCATATATGCTCCAAAGCATATACGGGCCAAATAGAACAACAATACTAGAGAAAATAACCAAGTAAACAGATACATGTAATAACATACAATTTGACATAATGAATTAAATATATTTAGGTACTATAAGATAATATAATATAGCATAATATAGCATCATAGGCTGAATCATATGATAAACAGATGCTAGTTGAGATATATCACTATTCCAAATGATTAGGGTCAATAAATCTACAACTAGATAGTGAATATATGGAGATAATGGTAATGATAAAAAGGTTCAGAGAGACCAAAGTACAGAAAACAAATCAATAATGTATGGGAAGGGAAGGGAATAACCAAGGTAAAAAAGGGGGGAGAGGGAAAAAAGGGGGGGGGGAGAGGGAAAATAAATGAACGGAGAAGGAGTTTTGATCAATGGTGGTCACGCGAGCAAAGCTGATACAACTATATACACAATATGATCTTTTTAATAGAAATACCATATCTAAACCATTGTCAAAAGGGGACCAACAAACACACCACCTGAGCCAGTGTGGTATACGTGTGTCACCACGGAGGGAACGAAGTACATTGCTCAACCCAGACCTCCGTGAAGACCCGCACCCCACAACAGGCACAAATGGAGTCATTAAACTACTGTACTAATATCTATTGTGTCATTGAGACCCCCTGGACACAATGTACCAAGCACATATATCCAGTAGGTCTCCCTGACACACAATTTTTTGAACCTATGACCCTCCGATTTGGAAGGTGGAATGGCCTCGATTCCAAAGATGGACAGAGTGCAGGGATCCTTATTGTGTACACTATCAAAGTGCCGGGATAGGCAATGTGACTGAAGACCATGTTTCACATTTCTACGGTGCTCGAGAAATCTGGTACTAACAGTTCTAGATGTGCGGCCCACATATTGTAGACCGCAACGGCAGGTAATAAGATATATAATGTAAGTACTAAGACAATTTATATAGTGTTTTATCTCATGTACAGAACCATTAGAAAAAGATTTAAAGGAATTAATCTTACTTATATGCCCACAAGTAATACATCTATTTCTACCACAGGGGAAATTTCCCCTTGTAGGAGTCTTAATAGATGTTATAGATTGTAAATCAATAATGGGCTTACGTCTACTTGGGGCAATCATGGTCTTCAGACACCTTGCTTTTTTAAAGGCATTTGGAGCTCGCATTGGCACCTAGGGGCCTAGAATAGGATCATTCTGAATAATGCTCCAATGTCTATTGATAATATGTTTAACCTGATAGGCCAATCTATTTACTTAGTAATAAACTTTGGAAATGAATGTAAAGGATTCCGGCTTAATCTGTCCATCGCTGAATCAAGCCAAACAGGATCAGATCTGGTCCTGGACCTCTCAAGTAAGACACTCCTATCAATAGATTTAGCATCATCAAACGCCCTCTGCACCACTGTTCTGTCATAACCCTTTTGGAGCAACTTATTGGTTAAAGTTTCTCCTTGGGCACAGAAATCTGAGTTCAAAGAACAATTCCAGCGGATCCTAAAGAATTGGCTTCTTGGGATGTTATTAAGCCACTTTTTGTAGTGGTTGCTACCGTACTGCAGGTACCCATTGGTAGAGACAGGTTTGAAGTGTGTTTTTCTATGTATCCGCATGTCAGCCCTATCAATGAACAGTTCAAGATCTAGAAATACCATCGTATCTGGGTGTATATAATGGGTGAATTTTAACCCCATATTGTTGACATTAAATGAGTCTAATATGTCTTTCAGTTGGCCCCTATCACCATCCCAAATTATAATAATATCGTCGATGAAACGACCATAGAATACCAGACCCACCACCAGCCGCGCATTCCCCCAAACATGGATGTTCTCCCACAACTCCATGAAGAGGTTCGCATAGCTGGGAGCGAATCTGGTACCCATGGCCGTTCCACACGTTTGCAAATAAAAAGTACCATCAAAAGTGAAATAGTTATGTGTCAAAATTAACTTGATACAAGATAAAATAAAATCTTTTTGTGACACATGTAAATTCAAATCTAATTGTAAAAAGTGATTGATGGCTTCTAAACCCTTAGTGTGATCTATGCAGGTGTAGAGAGAACATACGTCACATGTAGCCCAACAAAACGTGTCTTTCCAAGTGATCTCAGAGGTGGAATCAATGACGTGCAACGTGTCCCTAATAGAGGATGGTAATAATTTTACATATGGTTGCAAAAAGTAGTCAACATATTGGGACACGTTCGATGTCATTGACCCCACCCCCGATATGATGGGTCTACCAGGGGGATGTGTGGTGTCTTTGTGCAATTTGGGAAAATACAAGAAAAACAATACAGACCGGCGCCTTAAAGTCCAAATGGATAGAATTAGGATAAGTCCAGAGATTTGCTGCAATGTCCAATGAAGGATGATCCAGTCGAATGGACAGCAAACTCCTCAGCAACAACAATGATATATGATGCAGGGGAGACAAGAAGAGAACATCATAGCGTAACAAGGTATGAACTAAAACATGTATCACATAGACATAGACAGACAAGCACATACAACAATAAACAGATAGGCTGACTAATAAACAGAGAATTTATTGAACATAATAAAAAGCAGAGAACTGTTGAAGAGCAGGTCTAGGATCTGGTGTGTAAAACCGGAATCCTACTTACAAGAAATCCACAGGATACAGGCAGGTGTATATAGTGAAGGTGGTCCGGCGGCAGCTGTTGGAGGACGCGTGCCACTTGTGGAAGACTGCTGGCGCCTCTTCCGATCGATACCGGTTTGGGCGTCACTGCAGGCAGCTTCTCACGACGCCTTCCGTCCACGCCCGGAATTGCGTCACAGTAGGCGGGACCGCGTTCCGGAACTCACTTCTCTTGTTGACTCTCCTATATGCCATAGCCAAAAGGATTCTTGCAGGGGTCTGCTCAACTGTCTAGTGATTCATCTGAATTATCTGGACAGTCAGGTTCTCCATCACACAGCCAGCTCTCTGATACACATGTGATATGATCATGGCAAAGAAACTCTTCTGGATCACACAACTGTTGCTCTGCAGCAGGTCTCCTTTCTGTCTTTCACAGGGCTGTCTGTGTGTGCCTTCCCAGATCAGTATAGCAGTGTCATCTCTCACCCTCTCTGTATAACTCTCAACAGTGTGTGTCTGGCAGCATGGGGGGGCTTTGCTTTTTTTTTAGTGGAAACACAAGAAAAACAATACAGACCGGCGCCTTAAAGTCCAAATGGATAGAATTAGGATAAGTCCAGAGATTTGGGAAAATGATAAAAAACAGATGTTCTAGGGTGTCTAATAAACAAAAAAGTGCTCTTTACTTTAGTGATAATACCCATACTAAGTGCTTAGTGAGTGTGCATTTTTAAATCCTTGACTCCATAAATGTATTGTTATACATTTATACGCTATGAGTGCGCCTGTTTTTTTTGTGTTTTTGTAGATATATATATATATGTATATGTGTCAAAATCGAGTGCTATTGAGCGTGGCATATGTATACAACAGACGACAGAGAAGCCCAATGCTACATCCAACATGACAGAAATACACAGTAAAATACTTATATATTCTCTTGGAATAGCGTAATTTAGTTTAATTCTTTGGCCAAAGTGTTGTAAGCTTGCGAGCCACGACAAGGCAGACACCTGTTCACTATATTTATTGTGAGTGTGCAGTAGAGTCAGGATTTTGATAAGCCCTTACTAACAAAATATGACAGGTTCTCATAGAGTTGAAGCAAATTTTATTGTCCTTTCATATGCGGACAATGAAGAGATGTAGGGGTTGTCTTCTCCTGTCGTGGCCTTACCTGGGTTGTTATCTCCACCAGAAGGGCAAATGTGTAATTTGCAGGCGGAGGGGGTGAGCGTGGAGGGTCCCGTGGTGAGCTTGGTGTTGGAAGCGTGAAGGTCAAATCCAGGGATTGAGAGGGTGCACGGGGGGAGGGTTGCTGTTCCTCCATTGTAGAATAAGGTGCCTCCAGGCCACCCTCCTGATCCTGTGTCAGACATCCAAGAATAGAGCCCTGCGATGTTCCTCTCAAACTTATCCATACGATCACCCATGGCACCCATGCACCTATCCATATTCAACATGGTCTTCAAAAGAAGATCAATCTTGCCCTCCATCTGGTCACTGTATACACTGGCGACACACTTTATTCGAGCTCGGCTAGTCCCACGAATTCGGGTATACCCGGGTGTATTGAGGTTTGTGACTGTTTTCTGCCCGAGTGCATTGAGGTATTTTCCAGGCAGGGATTTAAGCATTTTATTCCCACTGGCTGCAATACTGCACAGTATATATATCTATACTGCATTACAATTCATGAATTTATGCCATCTGGTAGACACGCGAAGCATTGCAGCCTATTAAATCCTAATCATTATCATTTAACAGATCAGCCGCCCGTCAGCCAGGCATGAACCCAGGCTGGGAAGGCAAACGCAACGGGGCTTGTCAGAGGTGAGGAGCGGCGCATTCCAGGTATCTGCCAGGTACATACTGGGTATTTGCTCGAATAAAGTGTGTCGGTGCAGTAGCTCTGTTGTCAGTGATTTCTACACACTGAAAACATTCAGCATGCGGGCGAACGAGCTGGATCTGGTGCGAGGCATGCTGTTGTCATCTGCGTGGATGGGTGCTGGAGCAGGTGTGCTAGGGGTTCCCAGACGAGCATTGTCATGGATGGGTGCTGGAGCAGGTGAGCGGGGGTTCCCAGATGAGCATCGTCGTGGATGGGTGCTGGAGCAGGTGAATTGGGGGTTCCAAGATGAGCATCGTCGTGGATGGGTGCTGGAGCAGGTGAGATGGGGGTTCCAAGACACGCACCCCCATGGATGGGTGCTGGAGCAGGTAAGCTGGGGCTTTCCGCACAAGCATAGGTGGACAAAGGGTAAGAGCAGGCGGATGCTTTGGAATCGGTGGCGGTGGGCGATGGCAGTGAAAGGTCCATGACATCCTCTTCGGTGGGTGCAGGGTCACTTCCTTTGGGCATCCAAAGTGTTTGATTTGAGTATATGTTAGCCATTTTCTTCTTCACATAATAAGGACAAGGGTTCTTTGCCTTTGGAGTCTTCGGAACGTTTTCTTTATTCTCCTTTGGCTTGGAAAGGTTCCGACTTTTGTTTTCTCTTGGTCGGCACGGCAGAAGAAAGCTGGTTCCTGCGTCCGTAGAATCGGCCATGATCCATGGTTGCAGATGGAAGAATGCACAATACAGTATATGGACAAGAGCTTGTTCAGATAGAGATCAGCGTGTGGAGGCTATGCAATTTGTGCCACCTTTTATACAGTTTTATACACTATTTGAATATTTGGGCGGGCATGGACACCAGCTGCAGGTGTTAAAAGTGGGCGTACTGTATACTAAACCCGTCGAGCGAGGTCCATTACACTATAAATACACCATCACTTTTGTTGATTTAATGCACATTGAATATACATCGCATACACATCGAATATACTGTTCATTCCTCTGTGCTTGATTTATTTTCTAAAGCAGCGATGCAGAGGAAAATGATTTCAAGGGATCTCAGCATGAGAATACAGGATATGTATTCTGTAAGAGAGGACACAGAATTATACAGATCAATCGCTGGTTAGTTACTTTGGTCCTCGGTTTATCAAAAAGCACTGTCAGTTATCATGCCCATGGTAAGGCAAATAGTGTAAAGCGGAGTCCCACAGTCACAACAGAGTAAGTATTTTTGTTGTCATTACTGTATGTAATTACTGTATCACTGGTAAAATGCATTTGTGTGTTTACAGTACTTGTTTCCTTGCAATTATTTTAGAGCAAAAAACTTATACTGTATTACTTTAAAAACGTCTTGCTTACCAAAATGCATTTGTGTATTTACTTTTTTCCTCAGCAATTTTTGTAGAATACTGTATACAGTACTGTATGTCATGTATTTGTGTTGACTTCATTTTGGGCCTACTGTAACAAATTGTTCTGTTTTCCTTTACACGGTAGGACGACAACGCTTCTGGTGGACCAAATCAGTGAAGATAATGATAAGCGTTGTGCAGCAATAGTCAAGGCTGCTCATGAGAAAACTCACAATATAACAGCATCTGAGACCAGCATCTGGGCGATGAGATGCAAAATGGGATGGAAATATGGACGTGTCTTACTGTAACAAAGTACAGTACTGTAAATTGCATATAGTGTTAAATAAACTACAGTATACAGTAGTAATACCCTCGCAAATGCTTTATGGTACAGTATACAGTAGTAATAAAGTTCAGTAGATTGCAATAGTACTGTATGCAGAGTTCTGGCTGTAGTTACAGTAATACTGTACAGTAGTTAAAAGTGTGGTACCTGTAAAATTATTCCTTGTCATTACAGAGCGTATCCTATATTAAGGTACATCGACAAGATCAAACGAGTGGACCAAGCATGGGCATGGATCGAAAGTGGCGAGAGTTTTCAGGATGTCATCTTCTGAGACTACTGTCGCTCTTGAGAGATTTGCCACTTTTGCATTCCACAAAAAAGGACGCCCATCTCTGAAGCTGCGTTCCAAGCACCTAGGGAAGATGCATGTGTGGGGTGCGATCTCTAGATGTGGACCAGGATGTATCATCATCTTTGAGGGTAAAATAATGCACAAAGTCACATGCTGTGTCCTTAAACACTGTACAACATCTGTAGTGTACAGTATTTGGTACCCTAATGTTACAATTGTCACCCGTATTGTTGAATACATTAGGCATGATTTCCCATCTGGTCACCGTTTCTTCCAGGACAATTACCCTAAACATACCTCCTCTAATACCTATATTCTTGCGAGCGTTATCAACTGGGTTAAGATGCCACCGGAGTAAGTACTGTACTCCAGTGTACAAGAACTTTTTATTCATTGTTTTAAACTGTTTTTATCTGTTCAACTAATTCGCCATTTTTCTTCCTCCTCATTCCAGATCACCAGATTTGAACCACATAGAATTGGTGTGACATGCGCTGGAGGATCATATCAGAAAAGTTGTGAAACCATCCAAAAAGGATGAATTAGCAAAAGGAATAATGAGTTTGTGGAATGACATACTCACAGTACAAAGATGCAATAACTATATTCAGTGGTCGACAAATCTGGTCGCCCCACGGGCCACTGGATTTTGACCGCTGGCGACCTGCCAAGCAGCGCATGCGGTTCTGTTTCAATTCCCCTGCTTGCGCCGGAAAAAAATAAATTTAAAAAAAAATCCCCCTTCCTGATTGGGAAGATGCGATTTGGCACACTGCCAAGATTTTTTTGCGTGCAGCCAGGCTCTATATGAGCTGAGCAGTCAAGCCCACCATTTGTTTTCTGCACAGAGGTAAGTACTGATGCCTTCTCATGCCTCCCCCTTGTATCCTATGTGTGTGTGTTAGTTACAGTATTTTATGTTCTGCCCCTCCATCTTGTGGTGGCTGCTCGCGTGGTGCGGTGTGTCCCCTTCTGCCCCCGGTCCCCTGAGCAGGAGGTGGTAGCGAGGTTGTGCCCATCTGGGGGGGTGTTCCTATCCTCGGGATGGGACAATGTGCTCCTTTACCTCCTGGCGCTCCCTTGCCTGTCATGGCATGTATAACGCTTGGGTTTCGGGATATGGGCGTGGGGGGGAGCAGGGTGGTTGTGGTGTGCGGTTGCAGCTTGCGGTGTGTGGTGCGCGCTCCCATTTCCATGCTTGCCCACTCAATGCAGGCAGAGTGTGAGGGGGAAGCTTGTGAGGGACTGGCGCGCACAGGGTGGGGAAGCTGGAGGGATGAGTCTTGGCATTTTTTCACCTGCACAGGTACACTTCTTCCTCCACCCCCGGTTGCTGGGCTGGCCCACCCGAGGCGGGCAGTGGGTGCAAGGGGAGGTGGCATGCACGGATCGATGCCTCTCCTACTCCACTGTGTGTATGTGAGAGAGTGTGTGTGTGAGAGAGTGTGTGTGAGTGTGGGAGTGTGTGTGGGAGTGTGTGTGTGTGTGTGTGTGTGTGTGTGTGTGTGTGTGTGTGTGTGTGTGTGTGTGTGTGTGTGTGTGTGTGTGTGTGTGTGTGTGTGTGTGTGTGTGTGTGTGTGTGTGTGTGTGTGTGTGTGTGACACCAGAAGTACCCATCCAGGCAGTCACCCATCCATCCAGTCAGTCACCCACCCAGTCAGTCAGTCACCCAGTCAGTCACCCACCCCATCACCCACCCTCTCTCTCACTGTGTGTCACCCACACTCTCTCTATCTCTCTCTCTCGGTGTGTCACCCACTCTCTCTCTCTGACTGTCTCACACTCTGTCTCTGTCTCACCCTCTCTCTGTCTGTCTCACACTCTCTCTATCTCTGTCTCACACTGTCTGTGTCTCACTCTTCTCACACTCTGTCTCACACTGTCTCTGTCTCACACTCTATCTCTGTCTCACACTGTCTCTGTCTCACACTGTCTCTGTCTCTGTTTCACATTCTCTCTGTCTCTTTCTCACACTCTCTCTGACTCACACTCTCTCTATCTCTGTCTCACACTCTCTCTGTCTCACACTCTGGATCTGGATATCTTATTTACCCTATATATCTTAACTGCCCTATACCTACATCGAAATAACCTAAACTGCTTTCTTCCAGATCTGACTCTCAAGCTTCACACGGGAGACATTGGAATCCCCCCTAACCCAGAAGACAGGTAGGGAACACCTCCCCTTCAATATACAACATTGCGGGAATGAGGGTGCCTGGACATTGAGGGACTGCGGATCAGGTAAGATCCCAGGTGGGATTGCTGCTTTAGATATTGGGAAGTGGGGGCATCCAGACACTGGTTAAGGGGTTAAGGTAACTAGTCATTCAAATCTGACTTTTACTCTTGCCATAGGAGGGCAAGTGGGCCATTGGGGGCAGGGGGGGATCGATGGCAGGGGGGCCATCGGCAGCAGGGAGGAAAGGAAGGGCTGATTCAATGTGCAAGCTTATATAGAGCCTGGCTGCTGGCAAAAAAATAAATCCTGTCAGGATGCCAGGGGGATTTGAAAAAAATGTTTTGTTTTTTTTCAGCACAGAACAGCATGCGCGGCCCTGAGGGGGGTCGCCAGAGGGAAAAATCCGGTCACCCCCGATCGGATTTGTCGAGCGCTGTATAATATATATATTTATATATATATATATATATATATATATATATATATATATATATTTTTATATATATATATATATATATATATATATATATATATATATGAGAAAAATACAAATAGTGCGCAAAAATATATATCTAACTGTGAAATTTAAGTGTATTGGATGCTGCCACAATGTGTAGGATACACACAAAACCAAACATATATAGAAAATCTTGATAAAGTCTTCCCAGACGAAACACGTTGGGCAGTGTGCTATCTTTGAGTTCCTACAGCAAACGGACTCTCTTGACATATGCATTTTTAAAGGCATTTTTTGAACTTTTATTGATCCTCACTAATTGAAGAGTGTCGGCGGAACATATACAACATCAGCAAGCATCGCGAGATCAAGTAACCGAGGAGAAGAGGAATCTGATTGCAGTCGCTCTGAGACATCTAAAGGCTGATGACAGGCGGTGTCCTCTGTATCCGTGGGTGTGATCTGGTGTTAACTTCCACTGCATGTGTTGCTGCTAAAGAGATCATTTCTGTACCGAAATGGCTGTTTTATCTACCACTTCGTAAGTAGGATCAGTGTTTGCGTTATGAGATCTCTTAAATATATGTACTTCACCATATTGGCTTTTCTTTCTTTATTTTAGGTTTTTCAGTCATCCCCCCCCCCCCCTATAACTGGACATTCAAAGTCTGTATCCACTTGTGTGTTTTTTATTGAAAGCACAGTGTATGGGTTTGTGCCTTTTGTTATATATATATATATATATATATATATATATATATATATATATTATATATATATACATATTATATATATATATATATATATATATATATATATATATATATATATATATATATATATATATATATACAGTGTTCGACAAACCTATACATTTTCATGCCCCGGGCGAGTGGATTTAACATCGTGGCGAGCCCCTATTGGCCCAAGCAGCACACGTGTGGTACTAGGTGGCGAGTAGATTTTTTTGTTTGGCGAGTAGATTTTTTGGTGATTTGTCGACCACTGTATATATATTGTGACAAACGGCTTACTCCGGGGCTCCGCCATCTGTCCGGGACTGTTAGAACACGGTCTTTTAGGGTAGGTTAAATGATGAGACGTCACGTACTGTTCCTTTAAACAGGCTATGCCTGGTTTATTTAGTCCCAGGCACTGAGACTGCCACAGTGCATACAACAGAAATACAGCAAAACAAAAAGCTGCTCATCTGAGCGATAACTTAAACTTAGATATTCCCTGACTCAGGGTTGGAAGTGGCTTGTCCACTTCCACCAACAAAATAAGTATCTTTGCAGTCTTAGATAAACAAACAGAATGATTGAACCTGTTTGGGGAAGAGGCTTCTTCCCCTCTGTACTTCAGCAGCCTTCCAGCCGCCAGGCTCTTGGGGGAGAGGAAACAGGAAATCAGACTTACATACCTGATTTCTAATTAGCATGACAGGTGCCAGAAATCAGGCAGCAGACAAACTCTGGTCTGGATCTCTCATCCCTCAGTTCCAGCGCTTGCCAAACTGTGGGATGGAGTGCATGTATTATAAGGCTGCACTCCCAGGCCAAACAGGATAGAAACTGTTCAGTATCCTGGGAGCCCTATATATGGAATGTATTACCATCCCCTGGTTTCTGTCACAATATATATATATATATATATATATATATATATACATATATATATATATATATATATAAAGCAGAAAATAGCCGTGTTAGTCCAGTTGCGATAGTGCAGAATAAATGAGTTCTTCAGTATTCGGTGATACCTTTTTTATTGGACTGATTCATTCTTCCTTGTAGTTTTTGGCTGGTTTCCCCAATGTAGCAACCTTGCTCACATTTGTTGCACTGAATCATATACACTAAATTCCTGGATGTGCAGCTGTATTATCCTTTAACATTGAATGTTCTATGGTTGTGACTGGCTGTGGGATCCTGGCAAATATGTTTGCAGCGTTTGTTGCTGCACGGTTTTGAGCCCGTATCCATGTCTTTAAAATCGTTGTGAACTTCACAACGATTTTAAAGACATGGATACGGGCTCAAAACCGTGCAGCAACAAACGCTGCAAACTCTGCAAACATATTTGCCAGGATCCCACAGCCAGTCACAACCATAGAACATTCAATGTTAAAGGATAATACAGCTGCACATCCAGGAATTTAGTGTATATGATTCAGTGCAACAAATGTGAGCAAGGTTGCTACATTGGGGAAAGCAGCCAAAAACTACAAGGAAGAATGAATATGCACAGACACTCTATACTCCATCACGAAAAAGGAAGATACTGCTCACCTGTGGGACATCACTTCTCACAACCAGATCATTCCATAAATGATCTAAAAATCAAAATCCTCAATGGAATGTTTAAAAGCACCCAAGAACGGAAAACATTTGAACTCAGAATGATAAGACTCTTTGACACCAAAACCAAAGGACTTAATGTGGACATGGGTTTGCTCACACCATACCAAAATTGTCTTTAATTATCCAGCTTGCCTCCACTCCTATCCACACTTTCTCTTCCCCCCCCCCAGCATCCCTTCCCCTCCCCACCTTTCTTTGACACTGTCCCCTGGCTTCAAACACTTAACACCCTACCTTATCTACAGTAAATATCTGTTGTTTTTTTTTTTTTTTTCCCTCTCTCCACACTGTTTTAGCCATAGATTCCTTTGTATATCAGTATTGCTTGACCTGAAGAAGAGAAGAGAACTCTCGAAAGCTTGTCCTATGACATAAATTGTTAGTCCAATAAAAAAGGTATCACCGAATACTGAAGAACTAATTTATTCTGCACTATATATATAATCAAAGGCTCCTTACCAGGCAGACCAGAGAATCCAGGGAATCCAAAGTAGGCACAGCAAGGAAGAGACAGCACACTTATTAGCAAAAAGAATTGTATTAGTGAAACAGGCACAAAACACCAACGTTTCGGTCCTAAAAACAGGACCTTTATCAAGGGAGTGCTTACCACAGATAGACCATAACCACCAATATATACCCATAACTAACTACCTTAATTAAAAACAAAATTGCACACACCTGTGTAACTGCAACCTCCTCTGGTGAGGAACAGATGACGTCATCACCTGGCATCTATCTCATGTGCTTACTGCAGTAAGGAGCATCATGGGTAACTAGGGAAACTATGGGAGAACCCCCTCAGCCACAGGAACGGGCTCTACTGCGCATGTGTGGCGCTCAAGTCCTGGGTTGCCTTGCAATGACAGGCAACAGGAAGGACGGAGGAATGAGAAGTGAAGGGAGGGGGGCGGGCCAGAGCACACTATATATATATATATATATATATATATATACACAAACACACATACATACATGGGTATATATATATATAGAGAGAGAGAGAGAGAGAGAGTGAGAGAGAATATCACTTGTGAGCATATTCACATGTCTTAGACAGGTCTGCAACTCTGCCTTTCAACCATTATCACCTAGTTTTCAGTGCTTCCAATGCAGCAAGGGATTCTGAGAAATACATGCAAATGAGCACACAATGTGTCACCTTTTGCCTGAAATCCCACAGCATGGGATTAGATGAAAGCCAGTCAAACCACTCACAGACATGTTTCAAACTTAATGGGGCCCCAGTGTGAGGTTGGTTGTACTGGCTTTGCAATTTTCAAGGCTAGGTAGGTGTACCATATACATTTTAAGTTATGGTGGGTGAGAAAGGTGACTCGGACGATAGCCCGGCTGTTGCAGCTTTACTACTGCCCGGGGGCATCAGGGGCTGTGGCAGAGTTCTGCCAGTCCTGTGATGCATGCCAGTGAGTAGGTAAGGCAGGTGATCATATGAAGGCACCCCTGAACCCATTACCGGTAATTGGGGAACCCTTCCAGAGGGTAGCTATGGACATAGTGAGACCTCTCATGATCCCTAATTGGTCTGGCAAGCATTACATTCTCACGGTGGAGGACTTTGCCACCAGGTACCCTGAGACTGTAGCACTAGCCACCATTGACGCTTGGGCAATAGCAAAAGCATTGATAGTCATATTCACTAGAGTAGGTTTCCCTAGTGAGATTCTGACTGATCAAGGGTCACAATTCATGAGTGAATTGCTACAGTGTCTCTGGGATTCGTGTGGGGTGAAGCACCAGCGCATGACCCCCTGCCACCACCAGACAAACTGTCTATGTGAGAGGTTTAATGGTACCCTGAAGCAGATGCTTTGAGCTTTCACAGAGACTGAAGGGAAAGACTGGGAGTTTCACCTACAGCAATTGCTGTTTGCATACCGAGAGGTACCGCAGGAATCTACTGGCTTCTCTCCATTCAAGCTGCTATATGGTCACAGGGTACGGGGACCTCTTGACTTATTCCATGAGGGATGGGAAGGGGAAACTACTGTACCAATACTGATGCATCTGTGCTTCAGTATGTGGTAGATCTCAGGGACCGGTTAGAAATGCTTATGGGGTTGGCACAGGCTAAAATCAGGGAAATACAGACAAAGCAGGACTTGGTATGATCAGAATGCCTGTAGCAGAACATTCATCCCTGGGCAGCAAATACTTGTTCTGAAGCGCACTTGTCAGAACAAATTGATGGCTGCCTTGTCTGGACCATACACGATACTCAGGAGGATGAATGAGTGCAACTAAATTGTGCAGTTAGATGAAGACAGGTGGGATTAGGACTTATCATATCAATATGCTTAAGGAATATTTTACACAGAGTGTGGCATCAGTGCTGGCAATCTGTAGCCCACCGATGGGGGACCCGGCGAGCAAGCCTCTGCCTGACCTCCTAGGGGAATCTAGGCAGGTGGGCACAGTGGAGCAAGTAGAGATAGGGTCCCAGCTCAGTGCGCAGCAAAAAGAGCAGGCAAAGGCTATGCTAGAGCAGCATAGGGTTCTGTTCACGGACAAGCTGGGCAGAACACATTTCACAGATCATCCAGTGGAGACTGGTGATCAGAGACCTCTGCATAAGCATGCCTATCGCGTATCAGCAGAGGTAAGGGGCAGTATAGAGAGGGAAGTAGAGGAGATACAGGCTACAGGGGTAATAGTACCTTGGGCTTGTCTGGTAGTCCTGGTACCTAAGAAGGTCGGAACAATTCGGTTCTGTGGGGACTACCGGCAGCTCAATGCTCAGACAGTGTCAGATGCTTATCCCATGCCCCGAATGGATGAGCTCTTAGATGAGCTTGTGGGTGCAAAATATCTGACAACAGTGGATTTGTCTAAAGGGTACTGGCAAATCCCCCTGACCAAGGAGGCTAGGGACAAGTCAGCATTCATTACTCCAAGTGGCCTATATGAGTTTTTAGTGATGTCATTTGGGATGAAGAATGCCCTGGCTACCTTCCAATGCCTGGTCAATAGATTGCTGCAAGGGATGCAGGGTTACGCAAGGGCATACCTGGACTTTATTAATTCATGGGAAAGTCCCTTAGTACAAGTAGTAGCGGCGCTGTAGGATCAGGGAACCGGGGCTGACGCTAAAACCTGCAAAGTCTGGTGGGTATGGCAGAAGTGTTGTAATTAGGTCACAGAGTGGGTGGTGGGCACCTTAAGCCAGAACCAGCTAATGTAGAAGCTATAGTGAAGTGGCCCATTCCCAGGACCAAAAAGCAGGTCATGGCTTTTTTTAGGCACCACTGGCTACTACAGAAAATTTGTTCCCCAGTATAGTGCCATTGCTAAACCCCTGGCTGACTTGACTTGACTTTCCAGGCATTGAAGACAGCACTGGCTAGTGCTTCTATCCTGGCTGCACCAGACTACAGCAAAAAGTTTCTTCTACAGACCGATGCCTCCGACTATGGTATCGGTGCTGTACTCAGCCAGGTCAGCGAGGAGGGGGGTGAGCATCCTGTGGTATACTATATAGGAAACTGCTACCCAGAGAAGTGGCTTATACCACAATTGAGAAAGAAGGCCTGGCCATTGTTTGGGCTCTTAGAAAACTGCAGCCCTATTTGTATGGCAGATCATTCACAGTGATCACGGACCACAACCCACCAGGTTGGCTACAAGGGTGTCAGGGGAGAATGGCAAACTGCTACCCTGGAGTCTTGCCCTGCAAGAATTTGACTTTACCATCCAGCACAAGAAAGTCAGTGAGCATGGAAATGCTGATGGACTCTCCCGACAGGGCATTCCCTGAGAGCCAAGGTCCTCAACAAGTGCCAGGCTGGTTGAGCCACTGGACAGGGTGACTGCCACTGACCTTTCATCTTGAGGGGGGAGGTGTGACGGTGAGGAGTAACCAGGCTCTCAATAAAGGTATTAAGCCCATCTGGTTACCTCTGCTCCATATTTGGGGTGTTAGAGTGTCAGCTCTTGAACCTGTTTATTGTATCTGCATCTATATAATTGTGCGACAGTAAAACCAATTCTGTGTTTTACCTTTCCAGGTGTGCCAACAAGCTGAGATTGCTAGGCTATGAGTTTCAGGGTGGGTTTTGCGGAGAAGATTGTGCCTAGGTAGTCGGGGTCCAGAAATGCTGGATATCCAAAAAATGTACCTGGGAATCAGGTCGGAATCTCGGATACATATAGGCACAATGCTCCGGTCAAAATCCTGCCCTAAAAACGCTTGCGCGACTCTCTGCTAGGATTCCCTGCTTCAGCACAGACCAGAAAGGTAAATGGGGCAAATGGTAAAGGGTCCCTAGTATAACGGGGAGTGCCTAGTTAATGCTCTGATCACCAGAATCTGGTATAGGGGTTCTGGGGGTGCTCCAGCTATACATAAGGCTGTGAGGATTTTAAAAGTCTAAGTCAGGTATGCAGTGTGTGGGGGATATGGCTAGTGGGAATAAAAGTATAGATTCTCATTCTATCCCTCATAACTAAAGACAGGTTAATAGTGTAAAGCATATTTTATTAAACAGGTATGTTTAAAATGTACACTGGCGACACACTTTATTCGAGCACGGCTAGTCCCGCGAATTCGGGTATACTCGGGTGTATTCAGGTTTCTGATATTTTTCAGCCAGAGTGCATTGCGTTATTTTCCGGCAGGAATTTAAGCTTTTTATTCCGGCTGGTTACAATACTGCAATGCCGTCAAAATACACATGGTGGCGCTTGCGAGCTATTCTCTGTGAAGCCGTCCCCTATAATGAATTGTAATGCAGTATATATATATATATATATATATATATATATATATATATATATACTGTATAACAACAACCCCTGTAAGCCCTAACATACAGTACTGTACTGTACTGTATATGCACATACATAAATGATACTACAGTACTGTATGGGCGGCGGGGGCGAGATGTGTTTGCAGCAGAGAGAGATCCGCTGCTCTCTCTCTGCGCAAACATCCACACATTAAAAATTATTTGAAATACATTTTTATTGATAGTGTAGATGTGCAGGGGGTCTCCGGAGCTGAACCGCGGTGGTTTTAGGTCTGGGGACCCCGTGCCCCCCGAGATACAGGCCCCTTTAGGGGGTGCCGATATCCAGCTCTGCGTTAAAAGCCCCGATCACGTGACCGCGGCCTGTAAACCAAGCAGAGCAGAGGGATACCGGCACCCCCTAAAGGGGCCTGTATCTCGGGGGGCACGGGGTCCCCAGACCTGAAACCTGTGCGCTTCTGCTCTGGAGACCCCCTGCACATGTACACTATCAATAAAACACATACAATATACAGTATAAATAAACACTCGTTCTTTACCTTAGCGTCTATGCGCTATGGTAAAGAAGCATCATTTCTGTATTTTAATAATATTGTACAGTGAGCAGGGGGTTCCCTGAGCCAGAAATTAATGCTCAGGGAACCCCCCTGCTCCTGATCAATATTATTAAAAATACGGAAAATGCTGCGTCATTACCATAGCGGATAGCCGCTAAGGCAATGAAGGGGTTAACCCACCGTGCCCGCTTTATTGTGTGTAGTGGGGATGGGTGAGGGGGGTATTTGGCCCTTGGTGTGAGTTTAGGACTTGCGGGAGGGGGGGGGGGTTGCGGGTGCACTTAACCCCTTCACGATCGTAGCAGTTAATACCGCTACGGTCATGAAGGGGTTAAGCCCTCCCGCTACCCCACCCCCCCCCCCCCCCCCGCAAGCCCTCCCCAACCATCGTTGGGGCGAATACCCCATTCACCCACCCTCCCGCTACCCACAATAAAAAAATACACACACACAGCAGCCGCCAAAAAATAAATAAATAAATGACAATAAATACATTGGAAATACATTTTTATTGATAGTGTAGATGTGCAGGGGGTCTCCGGAGCTGAACCGCGGTGGTTTTAGGTCTGGGGACCCCGTGCCCCCCGAGATACAGGCCCCTTTAGGGGGTGCCGGTAGCCCTCTGCTTGGTTTAAAGGTCCCGATCACGTGATCGCGGCCTGTAAACCAAGCAGAGCAGAGGGATACCGGCACCCCCTAAAGGGGCCTGTATCTCGGGGGGCACGGGGTCCCCAGACCTAAAACCACCGCGGTTCAGCTCCGGAGACCCCCTGCACATGTACACTATCAATAAAAATGTATTTCAAATGTATTTATTGTCATTTATTTATTTATTTATTTATATTTATTTATTAATTGTGCTGCTGCTGCTGCAAGTCGTAAACTCACACCAAGGGCCAAACACCCCCCTCACCCCCAATAAAAAAAATTCACGCACAGCAGCCCCACAATTAATAAATAAATCTAAATAAATAAATAAATAAAATCTATGTAAAACCCCCTCCCCCTATTCTCGCTTTTAAAACGCCCTGCCTTCTCTCTAATCTATGTAAAAAAAACCTCCCCCTATCCCCCTATCCCCCTATTGTGTGTGTGCGTTAAGCTTCCCTGCAAGCTATGTAAAAAAAACCTCCCCCTATTGTGTGTGTGTTTAAATCTGGCTGGCCTGTGTTTCTGAGTGCTGAGTGCTCTGCGTTTAACCAAGCAGAGCAGAGGGATACCGGCACCCCCTAAAGGGGCCTGTATCTCGGGGGGCACGGGGTCCCCAGACCTAAAACCACCGCGGTTCAGCTCCGGAGACCCCCTGCACATGTACACTATCAATAAAAATGTATTTCAAATGTATTTATTGTCATTTATTTATTTATTTATTTATATTTATTTATTAATTGTGCTGCTGCTGCTGCAAGTCGTAAACTCACACCAAGGGCCAAACACCCCCCTCACCCCCAATAAAAAAAATTCACGCACAGCAGCCCCACAATTAATAAATAAATCTAAATAAATAAATAAATAAAATCTATGTAAAACCCCCTCCCCCTATTCTCGCTTTTAAAACGCCCTGCCTTCTCTCTAATCTATGTAAAAAAAACCTCCCCCTATCCCCCTATCCCCCTATTGTGTGTGTGCGTTAAGCTTCCCTGCAAGCTATGTAAAAAAAACCTCCCCCTATTGTGTGTGTGTTTAAATCTGGCTGGCCTGTGTTTCTGAGTGCTGAGTGCTCTGCGTTTAACCAAGCAGAGCAGAGGGATACCGGCACCCCCTAAAGGGGCCTGTATCTCGGGGGGCACGGGGTCCCCAGACCTAAAACCACCGCGGTTCAGCTCCGGAGACCCCCTGCACATGTACACTATCAATAAAAATGTATTTCAAATGTATTTATTGTCATTTATTTATTTATTTATTTATATTTATTTATTAATTGTGCTGCTGCTGCTGCAAGTCGTAAACTCACACCAAGGGCCAAACACCCCCCTCACCCCCAATAAAAAAAATTCACGCACAGCAGCCCCACAATTAATAAATAAATCTAAATAAATAAATAAATAAAATCTATGTAAAACCCCCTCCCCCTATTCTCGCTTTTAAAACGCCCTGCCTTCTCTCTAATCTATGTAAAAAAAACCTCCCCCTATCCCCCTATCCCCCTATTGTGTGTGTGCGTTAAGCTTCCCTGCAAGCTATGTAAAAAAAACCTCCCCCTATTGTGTGTGTGTTTAAATCTGGCTGGCCTGTGTTTCTGAGTGCTGAGTGCTCTGCGTTTAACCAAGCAGAGCAGAGGGATACCGGCACCCCCTAAAGGGGCCTGTATCTCGGGGGGCACGGGGTCCCCAGACCTAAAACCACCGCGGTTCAGCTCCGGAGACCCCCTGCACATGTACACTATCAATAAAAATGTATTTCAAATGTATTTATTGTCATTTATTTATTTATTTATTTATATTTATTTATTAATTGTGCTGCTGCTGCTGCAAGTCGTAAACTCACACCAAGGGCCAAACACCCCCCTCACCCCCAATAAAAAAAATTCACGCACAGCAGCCCCACAATTAATAAATAAATCTAAATAAATAAATAAATAAATAAAGACATGAAGAGAAATAAATACTGTATATACTGTACAGTATATACACTGTATATATATATATATATATATATATATATATATATATATATATATATATATATATATACAGTATACATATATACACTGTGTATATATACTGTATATATATATATATATATATATATATATATATATATATATATATATATATATATATATACATACTGTATGTGAGTGAAAAGAGAAAAAAGTAACCCGTATGGGAGCACTCAGGTATGCAATTGATATATTTGTTTATTTATTTGACACAGTGCAAAAAGGGATGAATAAACAGTACATGATTTAAAAACACTTAAAAAAGAGGCATGGACCCTTAAACACTAATGAACAGCACTAGGGAACGACACACACTGTCAACCCTAAACATGAAAAGGATAGTGACTCAAAAAACACTAGGGAGAATCAAAGTGAATCACAATACAGTAGGTTACTGGGTTTAAAGGCACCTACAGTATACAACGCTAAGGATAATGCACACTACAATACCAAAAAGTATTTTAACCAAGCAAGTAAACCAAAATCAATATATACTGTAAGTAACAACCAGAAAAGACAATTTAAAACCAAACTAACCCTTACAATACCAAGGATTACATCTATCTAATTGTAAAAAACCTTATACAGTACATTATACACAGCATTGTTTAAAAACCCCTTCCCCCCTAATGTTTGTGTTAAGCAGATTACACTGAAGGGAGAGAGATATAAAGGCCTAAAGCCCCTTCCCCCCTAATGTTTGTGTTAAGCAGATTACACTGAAGGGAGAGAGATATAAAGGCCTAAAGCCCCTTCCCCCCCTAATGTTTCTGTTAAGTAGATTACACTGAAGGGAGAGAGATATAAAGGCCTAAAGCCCCTTCCCCCCTAATGTTTGTGTTAAGCAGATTACACTGAAGGGAGAGAGATATAAAGGCCTAAAGCCCCTTCCCCCCCTAATGTTTCTGTTAAGTAGATTACACTGAAGGGAGAGAGATATACTGTAAAGGCCTAAAGCCTTACCTGCATTGGTAAACCCTCCCTGCATTGGTAAACCCTCCCTGCATTGATGTCGTGTAGTGTACAGTACAGTATGTAAATGTGGGGAGGAGGGGGGCCCAATGTGCATAATGTACTGTGAGGTCTAACCACCCTCACCCCCTACCCACATACTGTACCGTTACCCCCCTCCCCCCCCCCCCCATCCTGGCCATGGCCCCTCACGCACAGCAGCTCCACAATTAATAAATAAATCTAAATAAATACAGTACATGAAGAGAAATAAATATATACTTTATATATAAATGTGAGTTTATAACTAAAATAAAGAATATTATTTCTAGGGGCCCTAGAACAGAAGTTCCCACGCCAATTTCGCGCTCATTGCTCTTTTTTTTGCTCTTTTTTTACAATGTTGCTGGTCTTGCGGCTTTGCAGTATGCAAGCAAAAAGCGCAGTGTATGAAGTCTGGGTGAGCGCTTTCCACATTTGATGCCTACGGCACCTTCCCATTTCTACACACTTCAATACCTGCACAGTTGGTAGCGCTTTCCATCCCAGCTACCATTCTGGATATTCACCTCTCACAGGCCATTCTTGCCCGAGTCTGTCCTATCAGACAGGGGCATTAACCTGTATCCACACCACCTGGACAATTTCTCTCTGTCAGAGACTTGTGCTATTTATTTTATATATTTTTGTGTAATTATTCATGCAAATTTATGCTCATTTCATATGTGGTTTTCAACATAAAGTGGCTGCTGGGCCTGATCCTAACTCATACAGTATACAGTAGCGCTTCCCTGTTTGTTTGTTTATTGCAAGCAAAAAGCAGTTTGTAGTACTGAGTGTGAGATAAATTACTGTATTTATCAGTGTTGATCAAAGAGAGTTGATCAGAAGGATTCCCCTTATATACAGTACGTAGAATTAATAAAATTGTATTATTTTCCGATATCCGCAGTGATTCTGGTCAACCTGACAGATTTTTAGTAATACAGTATACTGTACTGCAAGACCATGTGTTGTCTACCTTTTACTACAGTATACTGTACTGTATGAATGACAATAGAGTGCTGTATACTTTATAAGGGGAATCCTTCTGATCAACTCTCTTTGATCAATACTGATAAATACAGTATCATATTTATACCCCTTTAGCACCTGTCGTTCCATCCTATGCACCCATTTACTGTACAATGGTGATTGCGGTCGTATTCACGTACTTTATGTGAGATAAATTAACCAGTTCTTTTATTGCTGAAGTCGCCACAAAATACTTTTATTTACAAATACAGTACAATACAATGGTGAAACTTTTCAAGTTAACAGCAATTCAAAACATCAACACACAATAATACATACTTTACAGTACTGTACAGTATACTGTACTAGTATATTTGGGCCTTGTCTTTGGGGGTTTATTCATGCAATTATTAGGGTGACCTGGCGTTGGAAATACTGACACAATCCTACAGCTACACCACCCACCCCCTCCCTTAGAGTTTTTAATCCCTCCCTGGCCAAGCATCAATCGTCTGGCTAATCCAATCCAAGCCATTGTTTTGTTAATCTGGCCCTGGGCTGTTCAGAACAGCCACTGCTTCTAAATTACTGAAAATATACAGGATAAATATACAGTGATGTGAAATAATCCTTTCTGTGTGTCTGAGAGTGTTGAAAGTCACCAGGTCCTCATCTAGTAGAGTACATTCTCGAATACCTTTAGAATAAAAATACAGTATATATAAATATACAGTATAAATATTGCACAGTATACTGTAATGTTAAATAACCCATCCTGTTCTTTTTCCCTTCATACTGTAACAGTATCCTCATTGTGTCTGCGGTACAGTAGTTCATTGAGAGAGGAGAGGTTTTGTGTACATCATTACTGCTGTTTATATACTGTACATTTGACTGCACAAGCAGATTTGATGAACACAAGGCCCCCCCTCCCCTCTGGTGCACCCTTTTTCCTGGAACGACAAGAAAACAAAAACTTTGTTCAGTTACTGTACTGTACTGTATGTGCGTACTGTATTATGGTAGACCTACTGTACAGTAGGTGGCTGGTGCAGCTTTCTCTGGAAAGAAAAAATGGAGCAGTTAGTAGGCAGTTACTGTAGTATGTCAAACTAGTCTACTGTACTGTATACTGGAACTACTGTAAACTCTGACTATTGGGAAAGCTAAAATCTGTGCCATACTTACCTGTATCATAGTGTACCTACTGTACAATACTACAGCACTGTACTACTTTCCTGATGCTTGTCCATTGCGCGCGATGACAATGGGCAACACAGTGGCAATATGGTCTATATATTTATTGCATCGTTCAACGGTGAGTTCATTGTTCCAAAAACTCATTATGGCTGTATACAACTCGTCCTTCTTGGAGGGTTTCGCCACTTTACGGATGTGGTCCTTCAGCTGATGCCAGACCATTTCGATCGGATTGAAGTCTGGTGATCTGTGATTGGAAAGAAAGGACAATTAGTTTAAGAGATACAGTACACAGTAAAAACAGTGGGGAACATATAAATGGGACACGGTCTACTACACTTACTCCGCTGGCGTCTTCACCCAGTTGATGCCGCGCTCAAGGATATGCGCCGTCGACGCGGTGTGCTTGGGATCATTGTCCTGGTAAAAGCGATGACCATTGGGAAAGTCTTGTGTGATGTATCGCACTATCACGGGCACAATGTTGTCTTGGAAGAAATCTTTATTCATGATTCCTATAGCAAGAAAAGAAAAGTGCTCAATAGTACAGTACAGTGCATACGGTAAGGCAACACTAGTCAAGTACAGTGCATTAGGCGGCATTATATTTGAGAAATTGTACCTTCAAAGACGACAATGCATCCCGGTCCACGCCTAGAGATGGCACCCCACACATGCAGCTTCACAGGGTGTTTTGGCCGTGGCTTCAAAGTTATGCGGCCTTTTTTGTGGAACGCAAATCTTGCAAATCTCTCCAGCGACACAGTAGACTCATCAGTGAAGATGCAATCCTGGAAAGTCTCACCGCTGTCGATCCATGCCTGGGCCTGGAGCACTCTTTTGATTTTGTTTGCGTCCCGTATCATGGGGTACGCTCTGTAATGACAATGAATAAAAAATGTTAGCGTCACAGCGCAGTACAGTTTGCAAAACAACATTTTTACTTTACAGTACAGTACCTCCTGTACTGTCCACTACTAACCTCACACGTCCATATTTCCATCCAATTCTGCGTCTCATCTTCTTTATGCTGCTCTCGGATACAGTCAGATTGTGGTTTTCCTGAAGAGTGTTTTTAACCCTTAATGCGCTCCTCTCATCATTCTCCTCACTTATTCTGTCCACCAGAAGAGTAGTCTCCCTACAATGCAAAGAAATTATATTGTGTTATTAATATGCAGCAATATAAAATGTATACTGTATACTGTACATGTAATGTTGTAATATACAGTAAATATAAATATACAAAAAATGTATACTGCTGTACTATAAATATAAATAGACAAAATATACAGTATACAGTACTGTTGTAATATAAATATACTATATAAATATTCCGTTGTCAGATGAATTGCAATATACCAAAAGTGTATACTGCTGCACAAAAAATATAAATTGACCACACATACAGTACACTACAGTATATACTGTTGTAATATAATAAATATACTATATAAATACGGTATACTGTTGTTATATCATAATAAATACACATCATATACTGTATATTCCGTTGTCAGATGAATTGCAATATACCAAAAGTGTATACTGCTGCACAAAAAATATAAATTGACCACACATACAGTACACTACAGTATATACTGTTGTAATATAATAAATATACTATATAAATACGGTATACTGTTGTTATATCATAATAAATACACATCATATACTGTATATTCCGTTGTCAGATGAATTGCAATATACCAAAAGTGTATACTGCTGCACAAAAAATATAAATTGACCACACATACAGTACACTACAGTATATACTGTTGTAATATAATAAATATACTATATAAATACGGTATACTGTTGTTATATCATAATAAATACACATCATATACTGTATATTCCGTTGTCAGATGAATTGCAATATACCAAAAGTGTATACTGCTGCACAAAAAATATAAATTGACCACACATACAGTACACTACAGTATATACTGTTGTAATATAATAAATATACTATATAAATACGGTATACTGTTGTTATATCATAATAAATACACATCATATACTGTATATTCCGTTGTCAGATGAATTGCAATATACCAAAAGTGTATACTGCTGCACAAAAAATATAAATTGACCACACATACAGTACACTACAGTATATACTGTTGTAATATAATAAATATACTATATAAATACGGTATACTGTAGATGTACACTACAGTTTTCTATATTTTTTTTGGTTAAGTTTTATAAATACAGTATACTTACGCATTTGTTACCCTTGGTGCCTTTTTGCGGTCTCTGTTTTTTCCTTGTGCATGATAGCACACAGTGCTTGATGGCACAACGAGGCCAGAAGCAGTTAACCAGCGCTGGATATCTGCAATTCGTTGTCCGCTCGTGTACATCTCCTTCATTCTCATGCTGAGATCCTTTGAAATCTTCTTAACAGGCATTGCTGCGAGTACTGTAGAAAGAAATACAAACACAAGAATGTGTATTCGATGTTTAGTCGATGTGTATTCAATGTGCAGTGAATCCACAAAATGGATGGTGTATTTATATGTTAATGACTCACATAACAGACCACCCACTTTCAACACCTGTACCTGGCCACCATGCATAAAAGGTTGTACACGTTGCATAGCCCACCACTTGCTGATCTTTATCTGAGGCATTGTCCAGATACTGCATTGTGTCTCCCGCTTACATGGAGCATCCCCGGTTCTATGGAAGAAAGAATCATCTCACCTCTGCTGTGCCTGCCACACTGAAAAAGAGAAAGGCAGTTACCGTTCCCAAGCCAAAGGCAAAGCGACAGGCTAAGGCCAACAAAGAAAACCTTCTGCTGACCCCAAAGGCTAAGGCTTTTAAAACACGTCAGCCTTATTATGTGAAGAAGAAATACGGTACTGTGCTCGGTTCGCAAGACGCATGGCAGCCAACTCACCGAATCCGCAGACCACTTGCTCCCATATGCTTCGACGACTCTGCTGTAGCTGTCCCGGAAATCTTCAGCCCGGCTTCTCCACCCCCATCTTCTCCGGTTCCATCTGAAGATGCTGCTGCCTCTGAAATCAACGGGTCACTGTCTCCTTTGCTCTTGGACGACTCTGCTTCTCTCCCGGAAATCCAGCGGTCACCTTCTCCATCCCTCTTCCACCACGCTGCAGCTTCTCCTGTACCGGGCATCCCCAGGTCACCTCTTCCACTCTCCATCGATGCCGCTTCTCTCCAGGGAACCCCCATCTCATCCTCCGTTGCACCCATCCCCCCAGATCTCCAGATGCCATGCACAAGCAGCTCGTTGGACCGGATCCTGAATGGGCTAAGTGTGGATCTCCCCGGGAATTCTAGTGTGCTGGCAAAGCTAGATCTGCTTCTGGAGTCGGTGCTACATATGGAGCAACGGCTGGATCAACGGATGCTACATATGGAGCAACGGATGGATCAACGGATGGACAAGATAGAGGCAGACATAGCGGGCATACATTATTTGCTCGGTGTTAATGCCCCTGTTTCCCCGATGCTGGAGCAGGGGGGTGACATGGATGTGATGCATGGTACCTTCGACCCCCTTCCATCACCAAGCACACACCCTCCACCAGAAGATACAGTGTACTATGCTATTGAGGAGGACATGACAACCCCATCTAGACCACGCCAGGAGACAACCCGGCGACCACTACCGGAGGAAAGCTTCCTCCCAGACACCCTACCATTGCCCATCGCCTCAAGTACACCCGCTCCCAAAAGACTTCCTACACCCGCTCGCATACAAACAGTGCCCGACATCTCCCTGTGCGATCTGACACCGGCGCTGAGGGAGAAGTATAGGGTGAGGAGTGCTGGTATACCACACAAGTATGCCTTGATCATATTTAAACACCATGTTCCCTACACATTGTACTGCGAGTGGGTGTTCAAAGTGAACTATGATGGGAATCGACAAAAAAATGCCCTTCCTGCCAATTTAAGGAAAAAGATTGTGGAAGAAATGCAGCGCTATTACCCTGTTACAGATCCTGTAATGAGAGGCGTTAGAGACTGCATTAATGGCGTTTTGCGCCATGCAAGGCATCGGCCATGGCTGGAAAATGGGGAGGACTTTCAGTGAGACCATACTGTAATATTGTGCTGTACTGTACTGTACAGTACATGTTTTACCCTATAGTACCTGCTGTACTTAAACAAAGGATACTGAATGTTGTTGTGTGTTGCACGGTTTTTGTACTGTATTTGTAAATAAAAGTTTTTAGTGGCGACTTCAGCAATAAAAGAACTGGTTACTTTATCTCACACACAGTACTACAGTACAAACTGCTTTTTGCTGCCAGACTGCAAACCCGCAAGACCAGCAACATTGTAACAAAAGAGCAATGAGCGCGCAATTGGCGTGGGAACTTCTGTTCTAAGGCCCCTATAAATAATATTCTTTATTTTATTTATAAACTCACATTTATAAACCCCGTCACCCACCCCCGCTAAACACAATAAAAAATAATCACACACAGCAGCCGCCAAAAAATAAATAAATAAATGACAATAAATACATTGGAAATACATTTTTATTGATAGTGTAGATGTGCAGGGGGTCTCTGGAGCTGAACCGCACAGGTTTTAGGTCTGGGGACCCCGTGCCCCCCGAGATACAGGCCCCTTTAGGGGGTGCCGGTAGCCCTCTGCTTGGTTTAAAGGTCCGATCACGTGATCGCGGCCTGTAAACCAAGCAGAGCAGAGGGATACCGGCACCCCCTAAAGGGGCCTGTATCTCGGGGGGCACGGGGTCCCCAGACCTGAAACCTGTGCGCTTCAGCTCCGGAGAACATCTACACTGTGAATAAAACACACACATCATTAAAGAATCATTCTTTAGCTTAGCGGCTATGCGCTATGGTAAAGAAGCAGCATTTCTGTCTTTTTAATAATATTGTAGAGTGAGCAGGGGGTTCCCTGAGACAGAAATCTAATCTCAGGGGACCCCCTGCTCCTGCACAATATTATTAAAAGTTCAGAAACGAGGCTTCATTAGCATAGCGTATAGCCGCTAAGGTAATGAAGGGGTTAACGCATAATAACCAATAAATACATTCAATACACTACCCACTACCCATGGCAACCTCCGCTGCTGTACAGTAAAACAGAGAAAAAAAATAACACTTTCAAAGTAATGTCCCCTAACCCCTTAATCACCATAGCGGTTATTAACCGCTACAGTCATGAAGGGGTTAACCCGCCCTCACCCACCACTTGGGACGCCTACTGTACATACCCTCCCACTCTAACCCCCCACCCCGTGAGGCCTAACCACCCTCAACCCTCACCCACTAACTACCCACAAGGGAGGCCTACCCACATACCGTTGGGGAAACACCCCACCCCCACCCCAGTACCCACAATAAAAACAGTACAATCACCCACAATAAACAGCATTCTATTTATTAAATACATTACCCACCCCCTGTGCCCCCCCCCCCCCATAAATACAAGATTTATTCTTTTACATTCAGGGTCCATAACGCAGCCCCACGCTAGTCCCCGGTGGGCTGGCAGGGCACCTGGACAGACCTACAGTTTACCAGCAGCATTCCACAGGTTCTGGAGGCCTGCTGGTGGATCCTGCCAGCACCATGGCGCCCAGGTGGTCTCCTTGGGTCACCGTGAGCCTCAATTGGGTCCACACGGTAGGCCCAAGGATGTCTGGGAGCCCCGGGTCAAACCCACAGGTGTCTGCGGGGCCTCGGGTGGTTCCCATGGGGGTCTGGGGAACTCACGGGTGCTCACTACGGGTCCGCGGTGCCCCCACAGAAGTGGGACCACACATCATCATCCCCGCACCTACGGCTCGGAGGTGCCCCCACAGAAGTGGGACCACACATCGTCATGCCCGCAGACTACGGGTCCGCGGTGCCCCCACAGAAGTGGGACCACACATCATCATCCCCGCATGTGTCACCCGTGGAACCACCAGCCTGCTACCCTTTAGGATACCCGAGGATTCCCCGCGGGTGGTCTCCAGAGGTCCCACGCAAAACCACGGAAGTAACCCTGAATGTAAAAAAAATAAACCTGGCCAATACATTCAATACATACACCCTCCCCCCCAACACCTACAGTACAATAATGTGCAAAATAACTATTATCCAGATATGGATAATAGATTAATTGCCCATTATTAAAAACATTAACTAGCATATACAAATAAATAAAGTACTACTGACCTCATCAATACGAAGTGTCCGATGCCAGCGCCTTCCTTCTCTTGCCCACACAAAACATAGCCAAAACCAAGCCAATACATTGCAATTACATTCAGATATCAATTAACCCCTTAAACACCTTATCGGATAATAACCGCAAAGGTAATTAAGGGGTTAAGCCACACAGGCACGATACCCACCCTTCACCCATGAATTTGTACTGTGGCTTCATCATGCAACTATATATATATATACTGTATATATATACATACAGAGAGACAGAGAGAAAGAGAGAGAGAGAGATATATACAGTATATATATATACACACGTTATATACACACCCATGATAAACCAAATATACAGTACAAATAAATGTAGAAGGGTTATCAAAACCATACTGTTCTACAACCAAACACTTCTCCATACAGATACTACATTAAAATCAATTTCCTTTAAAAATCCTAACTGATCTCACAATCTACTGTACTGTATATGATCACAAACCAATGAAAAAAAAGTCACATTCCAAAATGCATAAAATCTATGCACCATACTGTATACATTCTGCAAATTAATCAAACGTAAACAAAAATCAGTTAGCAATCATTATTTACACCCCTAAACATTTCACACTCAATCAAGAACAATGAGACCATTAACAGATTCACGCCTAGAGCAGAACAATTAAGCCTTTGAAAAAATATAAGTACCGACAAAAATACAACCTTTACAGTACAGTACAACCAAGGCTATCTATCCCTGACCTTCCTCAAACACACAATACAATACCAAGGAATAATACATCTATCTAATTTTAAAATACTTTAAACTCACAAAATAATTAAAAACACATCTAATCCAGCTTTTAAAACATCATCATTTCTTACCCTGAATGTATACTGTACTGTATATCTCTCTAGACATATATATTGTACATACATACATACAGTGGCAAGAAATGATATACCACAAAAAAATAAAAATACACAGGTTAAAAAACCTTTTGAAAAAATTAACAAGTTAAATAAAATACATTTCTTTACTGTAGTTCACTTACCATTACTTGCCCCCACCGACTCCCGTTGCCCAGCTTACTCACGAACCAATCCACGATCAGGAACCCATAAAATAATAAACCATTGAAAATAATAAACATTAAACTAAAAATCCAAACCAATCCACGGGTCTTCTACTTGTAATACACCTTCATCTGTATTCTTCTTTCTTCTATCTCCTTCCGGGCGGGGCAGGGCGTGGTCTTCTTTCCATCATCGGCCACGCCCTTGTCTTTTTCCTTCTCCGGAGGTCCTTCCTCCGCGGCGTCTGGCTGCAAAATGAGACGACATAGGCTTTTAAAGGCCTATGACGTCACATTTTGCGTCATGGTTCCCACGGTCCTGATTGGACCGTGAAAACCATGTGTGTTGGCCGATAATAAAAAAATGATGACGTCACTTAAAGGGAATGAAAGCACAGCCAATCAGAATGGCTTTGCTTCAATTGCCTTTAAGATGACGTCATGAAAAGGCACATGGCCGTGCACACATGGTACTAGAGCCAATCAGAGCGTGGGAACTTTATCCCTACTCTGATTGGCTCTGGTATACCATGTGTCAGGGGCTGGGGGGAGAAAGGATGTGACGTCAATGAAAACCTGTCACGTGGTACGGTAGCCAATCAGAGCGTGGGAACTTTATCCTTATTGACGTCACATCCTTTCTCCCCCAAGCCCCTGACACATGGTATACCAGAGCCAATCAGAGTAGGGATAAAGTTCCCACGCTCTGATTGGCTCTGGTATACCATGTGTCAGGGGCTTGGGGGAGAAAGGATGTGACGTCAATAAGGATAAAGTTCCCACGCTCTGATTGGCTACCGTACCACGTGACAGGTTTTCATTGACGTCACATCCTTTCTCCCCCAAGCCCCTGACACATGGTATACCAGAGCCAATCAGAGTAGGCATAAAGTTCCCACGCTCTGATTGGCTCTAGTACCATGTGTGCACGGCCATGTGCCTTTTCATGACGTCATCTTAAAGGCAATTGAAGCAAAGCCATTCTGATTGGCTGTGCTTTCATTCCCTTTAAGTGACGTCATCATTTTTTTATTATCGGCCAACACACATGGTTTTCACGGTCCAATCAGGACCGTGGGAACCATGACGCAAAATGTGACGTCATAGGCCTTTAAAAGCCTATGTCGTCTCATTTTGCAGCCAGACGCCGCGGAGGAAGGACCTCCGGAGAAGGAAAAAGACAAGGGCGTGGCCGATGATGGAAAGAAGACCACGCCCTGCCCCGCCCGGAAGGAGATAGAAGAAAGAAGAATACAGATGAAGGTGTATTACAAGTAGAAGACCCGTGGATTGGTTTGGATTTTTAGTTTAATGTTTATTATTTTCAATGGTTTATTATTTTATGGGTTCCTGATCGTGGATTGGTTCGTGAGTAAGCTGGGCAACGGGAGTCGGTGGGGGCAAGTAATGGTAAGTGAACTACAGTAAAGAAATGTATTTTATTTAACTTGTTAATTTTTTCAAAAGGTTTTTTAACCTGTGTATTTTTATTTTTTTGTGGTATATCATTTCTTGCCACTGTATGTATGTATGTACAATATATATGTCTAGAGAGATATACAGTACAGTATACATTCAGGGTAAGAAATGATGATGTTTTAAAAGCTGGATTAGATGTGTTTTTAATTATTTTGTGAGTTTAAAGTATTTTAAAATTAGATAGATGTATTATTCCTTGGTATTGTATTGTGTGTTTGAGGAAGGTCAGGGATAGATAGCCTTGGTTGTACTGTACTGTAAAGGTTGTATTTTTGTCGGTACTTATATTTTTTCAAAGGCTTAATTGTTCTGCTCTAGGCGTGAATCTGTTAATGGTCTCATTGTTCTTGATTGAGTGTGAAATGTTTAGGGGTGTAAATAATGATTGCTAACTGATTTTTGTTTACGTTTGATTAATTTGCAGAATGTATACAGTATGGTGCATAGATTTTATGCATTTTGGAATGTGACTTTTTTTTCATTGGTTTGTGATCATATACAGTACAGTAGATTGTGAGATCAGTTAGGATTTTTAAAGGAAATTGATTTTAATGTAGTATCTGTATGGAGAAGTGTTTGGTTGTAGAACAGTATGGTTTTGATAACCCTTCTACATTTATTTGTACTGTATATTTGGTTTATCATGGGTGTGTATATAACGTGTGTATATATATATACTGTATATATCTCTCTCTCTCTCTTTCTCTCTGTCTCTCTGTATGTATATATATACAGTATATATATATATAGTTGCATGATGAAGCCACAGTACAAATTCATGGGTGAAGGGTGGGTATCGTGCCTGTGTGGCTTAACCCCTTAATTACCTTTGCGGTTATTATCCGATAAGGTGTTTAAGGGGTTAATTGATATCTGAATGTAATTGCAATGTATTGGCTTGGTTTTGGCTATGTTTTGTGTGGGCAAGAGAAGGAAGGCGCTGGCATCGGACACTTCGTATTGATGAGGTCAGTAGTACTTTATTTATTTGTATATGCTAGTTAATGTTTTTAATAATGGGCAATTAATCTATTATCCATATCTGGATAATAGTTATTTTGCACATTATTGTACTGTAGGTGTTGGGGGGGAGGGTGTATGTATTGAATGTATTGGCCAGGTTTATTTTTTTTACATTCAGGGTTACTTCCGTGGTTTTGCGTGGGACCTCTGGAGACCACCCGCGGGGAATCCTCGGGTATCCTAAAGGGTAGCAGGCTGGTGGTTCCACGGGTGACACATGCGGGGATGATGATGTGTGGTCCCACTTCTGTGGGGGCACCGCGGACCCGTAGTCTGCGGGCATGACGATGTGTGGTCCCACTTCTGTGGGGGCACCTCCGAGCCGTAGGTGCGGGGATGATGATGTGTGGTCCCACTTCTGTGGGGGCACCGCGGACCCGTAGTGAGCACCCGTGAGTTCCCCAGACCCCCATGGGAACCACCCGAGGCCCCGCAGACACCTGTGGGTTTGACCCGGGGCTCCCAGACATCCTTGGGCCTACCGTGTGGACCCAATTGAGGCTCACGGTGACCCAAGGAGACCACCTGGGCGCCATGGTGCTGGCAGGATCCACCAGCAGGCCTCCAGAACCTGTGGAATGCTGCTGGTAAACTGTAGGTCTGTCCAGGTGCCCTGCCAGCCCACCGGGGACTAGCGTGGGGCTGCGTTATGGACCCTGAATGTAAAAGAATAAATCTTGTATTTATGGGGGGGGGGGGCACAGGGGGTGGGTAATGTATTTAATAAATAGAATGCTGTTTATTGTGGGTGATTGTACTGTTTTTATTGTGGGTACTGGGGTGGGGGTGGGGTGTTTCCCCAACGGTATGTGGGTAGGCCTCCCTTGTGGGAACTGATTGGGTGGTTAGGCCTCACGGGTGGGGGGGGGGTTAGTGTGGGAGGGTATGTAGGCATCCCGAGTGGTGGGTGGGTGAGGGTGGGTTAACCCCTTCATGACTGTAGCGGTTAATAACCGCTATGGTGATTAAGGGGTTAGGGGACATTACTTTGTATGTTTTAATTTTTGTGTCTGTTTTGCAGAAGCGGAGGGGCCATGGCCAGGATGGGGGGGGGGTTAACGGTATGTGGGTAGGGGGTGAGGGTGGTTAGCAATGCAGGGAGGGAGATTTACTGGTAACAGAAACATCTCTCTCCCTTCAATGTACTGTAATCTGTTTAAAGCCCCCTCCCCCCTAATGTGTGTTTCTGTAAAATCTCTCTCCCTTCAATGTACTGTAATCTGTTTAACAGAAACATTAGGGGGGAAGGGGCTTTAGGCCTTTATATCTCTCTCCCTTCAGTGTAATCTACTTAACAGAAACATTAGGGGGGGAAGGGGCTTTAGGCCTTTATATCTCTCTCCCTTCAGTGTAATCTGCTTAACACAAACATTAGGGGGGAAGGGGTTTTTAAACAATGCTGTGTATAATGTACTGTATAAGGTTTTTTACAATTAGATAGATGTAATCCTTGGTATTGTAAGGGTTAGTTTGGTTTTAAATTGTCTTTTCTGGTTGTTACTTACAGTATATATTGATTTTGGTTTACTTGCTTGGTTAAAATACTTTTTGGTATTGTAGTGTGCATTATCCTTAGCGTTGTATACTGTAGGTGCCTTTAAACCCAGTAACCTACTGTATTGTGATTCACTTTGATTCTCCCTAGTGTTTTTTGAGTCACTATCCTTTTCATGTTTAGGGTTGACAGTGTGTGTCGTTCCCTAGTGCTGTTCATTAGTGTTTAAGGGTCCATGCCTCTTTTTTAAGTGTTTTTAAATCATGTACTGTTTATTCATCCCTTTTTGCACTGTGTCAAATAAATAAACAAATATATCAATTGCATACCTGAGTGCTCCCATACGGGTTACTTTTTTCTCTTTTCACTCACATACAGTATGTATATATATATATATATATATATATATATATATATATATATATATATATATATATATATACAGTATATATACACAGTGTATATATGTATACTGTATATATATATATATATATATATATATATATATATATATATATATATATACAGTGTATATACTGTACAGTATATACAGTATTTATTTCTCTTCATGTCTTTATTTATTTATTTATTTATTTAGATTTATTTATTAATTGTGGGGCTGCTGTGCGTGAATTTTTTTTATTGGGGGTGAGGGGGGTGTTTGGCCCTTGGTGTGAGTTTACGACTTGCAGCAGCAGCAGCACAATTAATAAATAAATATAAATAAATAAATAAATAAATGACAATAAATACATTTGAAATACATTTTTATTGATAGTGTACATGTGCAGGGGGTCTCCGGAGCTGAACCGCGGTGGTTTTAGGTCTGGGGACCCCGTGCCCCCCGAGATACAGGCCCCTTTAGGGGGTGCCGGTATCCCTCTGCTCTGCTTGGTTAAACGCAGAGCACTCAGCACTCAGAAACACAGGCCAGCCAGATTTAAACACACACACAATAGGGGGAGGTTTTTTTTACATAGCTTGCAGGGAAGCTTAACGCACACACACAATAGGGGGATAGGGGGATAGGGGGAGGTTTTTTTTACATAGATTAGAGAGAAGGCAGGGCGTTTTAAAAGCGAGAATAGGGGGAGGGGGTTTTACATAGATTTTATTTATTTATTTATTTAGATTTATTTATTAATTGTGGGGCTGCTGTGCGTGAATTTTTTTTATTGGGGGTGAGGGGGGTGTTTGGCCCTTGGTGTGAGTTTACGACTTGCAGCAGCAGCAGCACAATTAATAAATAAATATAAATAAATAAATAAATAAATGACAATAAATACATTTGAAATACATTTTTATTGATAGTGTACATGTGCAGGGGGTCTCCGGAGCTGAACCGCGGTGGTTTTAGGTCTGGGGACCCCGTGCCCCCCGAGATACAGGCCCCTTTAGGGGGTGCCGGTATCCCTCTGCTCTGCTTGGTTTACAGGCCGCGATCACGTGATCGGGACCTTTAAACCAAGCAGAGGGCTACCGGCACCCCCTAAAGGGGCCTGTATCTCGGGGGGCACGGGGTCCCCAGACCTAAAACCACCGCGGTTCAGCTCCGGAGACCCCCTGCACATCTACACTATCAATAAAAATGTATTTCCAATGTATTTATTGTCATTTATTTATTTATTTTTTGGCGGCTGCTGTGTGTGTGTATTTTTTTATTGTGGGTAGCGGGAGGGTGGGTGAATGGGGTATTCGCCCCAACGATGGTTGGGGAGGGCTTGCGGGGGGGGGGGGTGGGGTAGCGGGAGGGCTTAACCCCTTCATGACCGTAGCGGTATTAACTGCTACGATCGTGAAGGGGTTAAGTGCACCCGCAACCCCCCCCCCCCTCCCGCAAGTCCTAAACTCACACCAAGGGCCAAATACCCCCCTCACCCATCCCCACTACACACAATAAAGCGGGCACGGTGGGTTAACCCCTTCATTGCCTTAGCGGCTATCCGCTATGGTAATGACGCAGCATTTTCCGTATTTTTAATAATATTGATCAGGAGCAGGGGGGTTCCCTGAGCATTAATTTCTGGCTCAGGGAACCCCCTGCTCACTGTACAATATTATTAAATCTCTCTCTGCTGCAAACACATCTCGCCCCCAGTATGTGCAGTAATTTACTGAACATGTACTGTAGAATAAATGCATACAGTAGTTTTATTTATTCGGGTTTATTACACAGTATACTGTATGGCCGGAAAACATCAGCATACAGTACAATATAATCCATCGAAATCCCCCCATTAGCCGTTTTCTTTTCTGAGGAAAAACAAAATGAAAAGTTTTAATGTACAGTAATGGTCAGCCCCCTAAAGAAGTTCCCAGCCAGCCCCACCAAAATAATACGGCAAAAATACAGTACTCACCATACTGTACAGTACAGTATTACTAAATTTCCCATTCAGCTTGCGCTGGCGCCGGCCCACTTCCAGTCCAGCTTTCATCATTTTGCAGAGGGACTAGCCCACCTGTAGTCAGCGGGAAATCGCTTAGGTACATGCAAGCTTCATCAAAACTGGCTGCGAAATCCATCTCAGATTTGTCACCGACGGCAGGACCATGATGATAAGCTGGTGCTGCTGCTGGTTCTGGTTCTGGTTCTGGCGCATTGCTTGGCAGGGACTGTCGCTTCTTATTTCGTTTTAACACGACCCTTCGCCTTTTGCCGCCTCCATTATCATAGATACGGGAAAAACCCTGTGACACACACCAATACCCTCCAACAAATTGGGGCTCAATACGGTGAAAACAGGGGTCACTACATAACCTTTTCCTTATTGCATGCTTCCACAAATGAGGAGTTGGCGAAAATCTGCAAAAGTCATAATTTTCGATAAAATACTGATAAATTTGAACAACTGTTGCCATCTTATCCTCTGTTGCATTTATAGCGGCCCATATCAAATAAGCATAACTTCTGTCAGGTTTTTGGAACACGGGCTCCACTTGTTCACTCATGTCTCTGTAGAATAGTGTAAGTGAAAATGATCTTTGTCTTTATTTAATACATTACTGTATGTAAAGCCTAAATTGATACATTTTTTGCAACTATTCCTTCAGTCTCAAGGACAAGTTACACAATAGCATACTGTACTGGGATAAAGTAACTTTTTTTGGAAACGAAACAACTTGCAAAGGCCACACATTACTTAAGTCATGAGTTTATGCCATCTGGTGGACAATCGAAACATCGCAGCCTAGTAAATCATTCTCATTATCATTTAACAAGATCAGGCCCCCGTCAGCCAGGCATGAACCGTGGCTGGGAAGGCAAGCGCAACGAAGCATGCAAGAGGTGAGCAGTGGCGGATTCCAGGTTTCTGCCAGGTACAAACCAGGCATTTGCTCGAATAAAGTGTGTCGGTGCAGTATAAATGCTTTTGCACAGTATATGAGCTGTGGACTTCCAGGTCCACAGTTCCGACAGACCATGTGGCTACCAAGCTTGGTGCCATCAAGTCTGCTCGGGTCCCAGACATAAAAGCCCCAGAGGTTGCCAAGGTGTGAAAGCCATGTGGGTTCTGGAGTTAGGCTCAAGTACTCACGTCCTGGGATGAATGAAAGTCATCGGACCACCATGTTTCCCAGCCCAGGCTGTGAAGAGCCTAACTCAGCGGATGGCTTCTACATAACAAATGGCATAGGTTCCAAGTTGGCGCATGCCCTTTTCAGAATCTGATTCCACGCTTGCCTGACTTAGATAGACTGGCAGCGCTCTGATAGGCTGGTAGGATTCTTCTTAAGCTCGGATTGCTGCCGTATTTCATGAATGAACTCTGAAATACTATAAGGATGCCTCAGCCAATCCGGACAAGAGATTCTAAGCGCCAAGACAGCAGCAGAAAATTAGAAATCACCAAAAGATGCTCTTGCAGAAATAGCAGTGAGCCGGCTTCAGAAATTTCAAGGCGAGAAATTTTCTGTCCCACTTTTCGGGGCCACGTTCTTAGAATAGAACGTAGCTGTCGCGGTTGGGATTGCAAGCCGAAAACAGTACCAGGACGTTTGATACTATCTCCTGGTCAAGGGATTTTGGCATCTGTGGAGCATATACAGCGGTGGTGTCAGGAACTTCATACCGATTTGAGTTTCAGGACATTTCAGGACAAGTCCCAGTCAACCAAAAGACTTTAGTTTATGTGCCATTTCACCTAGCAAAGTTCAGTTTTGTAGCCAAGACCCCCAGTAAATGTGTTTTCTCTGTATTTTGTAATCCACTGTGTGTACATCTGTTTCTATGGAATAAATGACAATTTGTTTTACTATCTTGTTTTGCTCAGTGAATAATGCTGGTTAAAAGGTGTAAATACCTGGTCTCCCATGACACTTACGGTCACTCGCCAGTGACTGTTTGGCCTTCTCTTGTGAAGACAGTAACTCTGCTTTAGCGGTGATTGTTTTTAGACCTTTCTCCATCAGCGTACTGTGACAGATATGAGGGAGCGGTAGGAAAAAGTCTATATTATGGCCCTCAATTATTGCAGGGTTTCTGCTCCACTCCACGTTTTTGAGATTTACCAGGTGGAATCCAAACCGGGACTTCTAGCTCTCCCTGCTTTCACAGGGCTGCAGCAGCTGATTGAGTCAGGGGAGCTGGTTAAAAACCTGCTCTGAGCAGAGCAAGGCAGTTCAGTTTTGACTTTCAGAGAAGTTTGTAATGAGAGATGGTTTGTGCTCAGGAGAGCAAGGACTTTTGTTTTGTTTGTTTGTTTTACTCCTGTTATCTGCTGTAACATTTGAATGACAAAATAAACAGGCCAAAGCTTTTCACCTCTGTGTCAGAAGACTGTCTCTTCTACCTGAAAGGCTGTGTGGATGTGCTGATCCCTGGACAAAAGGTACATTGCAAAAGGGTACTTTTCTCACAGTACCTTCAATGTTTGAGACTAGAGACCAGTCATTCACCACAAGTTCTGTATTTGGTTCCACACCATTTATCTTCAGTACTTCAACTTGGGCGAGATTCTTATTAACCCCAAGTGCACCGCCTGGCACCTCTCTGAGATGGTTATGGGGCAACCAGGCCATAATGAAAGGTATTATGCCCAGCTGGTTACCTCTGAGCCCTGTTTCAGGTTTTAGAGTGTCAGCTCTTCAACCTGTGTATTGTGCCTGCAATTCATTGAATTGTTTGACAATAAAGGATTTATGTGCGTTTTACCTTTCAAGGAGTGCTGTCAGATTTTGTCTGGGTAGCAGGGGTCCAGAGTTGCTGGTTACCCCAAAAATGTATCTGGGAATCCGGTCATATTCATGGGGACATATAGGTCAAAATCCTCCCTTGAAAACAGTTACGCGACTCACCGCCAGTATTCCCTATTTCAGTACAGACCAGAAAGGTAAATCAGGGCATAGGGATTTATGTATCCCGGGTACAGTCAAGGTTTCCTAAGTTAGTGAGGGTCCCTCAGTATATGCCCAGGTACCCCAGAATCAGTATAGAGGTTTTGGGGGGTTTCTCCAACTATATATTAAGTTGCGAGAAGTTTTATGAAACCTAAGTCTTAGTTTCAGTAAGGAAAACAGATACAGCCCTGGGAGTGGGCCTAAGCGTTTTTTGGTTCTAAAGAATTGAGTTTTCCTTAAGGGAAGGAGCTACAGCTCTGGGATTGCAGCTAAGCATCTTTTCATTTCACTTCAGGACTTAGAAGAAAAATGGGAAATATTTTTTGTTTCATAAAATGTTTAATAGTAACAGTATATTTTTATTAAATTGCAATGTTTGGAAATGTATTATACTTATAAGCTGGAACTTTCAAAGACAGTTCTCTGAGGGGGGATAGTGGGCTACCATTTTGTGGTGCCACTGAGCCTGCCCTAGGTCCGTACTTCAAAGTCACAGATGCTGCTAGAGGTGTTAACGCCATTTGGGCAGGATGGTTAGGTGGAGTACCCTCGTCCGGGAAACAATACCAATAACGGGGACATACCCTCAGCTGCAGTTGCAGTGGTCACAAGTCAATGAGGGGCGCAGGAGGTTATTCCTGCCCTGGAATGGTGGAGGAAGGACATGGGCAGGGAGCAGGCATCAACATGGATATTGTTGGGGGACCGGTTCTAGGGAGTGCGGCCGTGGTAGACCCAGTAGCTACCGGACCCTCCACACCTGGAATCGCTACGCTCCTTGCCTCATGGGGAGAGAGGGCTACCCCAGATGAAAGGGTCCAGCTGCTTGCAGCCGCACAAGGGACATCAGCCATGTACTCCCACCTTGATAATGGGGAGCAAGCCGCCCCCTGAGTGGACCACCACAGCTTTGGCAAATTTATTGATGGCACAGACAAGATTGATGGGTTTCTAAAGAACTTTTAAACCCAATGTCAATGGTACCGGGTGCCAGAATGGGACTGGGTTTTGCGTTTAAACCCGTTATTGTCTGGCGCGGCCAAGGAGACTCTCCAGGCTATTCCCGCTGAGGATGGCAATGAGTATGGACACGTGAAAGCCATGTTGCTCTCACAGTATGCCCTCATTCCAGAAGCTTACAGAGGCATGTTTAGGATGGAGGAGAGATGCCACTGGGAATCCTACATGTGGTTTGCGTCCCCCATTGCATTGCATAGGACACAGTGAGTGGAGGGCTATGGTGCTACCAAGAACCACTTGTTACCCGACTTACTGTTTCGAAAACAGCTATTGCAGCAGTGTCCCTTGGACGTGAGGGAGTGGGTCTTTGACTGTAAATCTCGACCTATGTGGAAGCTGCTAAAATGGCTGACGAGTTTGTCACCAGTCGGGCAGTGATGCGTAAGAAAGGGGCTACCCAGGACACGGCCACTCCGGCCATGGGAGCCAGAAGCATGCCTCAGTGGAAAAGCAATTCTGCAGCAGATGGAAGTGCACCCAAAGCTGCAGAATTCAAACACGACAGGAGGTACTACCAGTGTAATAAAACTGGGCACATCAAGCCAGACTGTCTGGACCATCCGAGATCCGGTGGACCCCATCAGGGGCAACGCTCTCAGCTGCAAGGCAGGTCACCCGCACCCAGTCACCCAAAGGAGCCAGGTACAGCCATCCAGTCGGTCCTAGCGAGAGGAGCCGACAGAGGGCCCTGCAATCCAGAATTTGGAACAGCAGCGGAGATGGAGGGACATCAGATTGCGCCGGTCGGGCTGCAATCCAACGATGTCCGGCAAAAGCATTTGCGCCAAGTGACCATTGGAGATCGCCAAGCAGCCGGCTTACTTGACTTCGGTGCCACTGTTACCCTGGTCCGACCTGATATGGTCCGGCCAGAGGATTTGCTCCCGGGCACAAGGCTACAAGTGACCATGCCAGGTGGTGGACCGCGGTCCATTCGTTGCCCGGGTATTCCTTGATAGGGGTGCCGGACGTGGCATGAGGGAGGTGGGGGTATTGCCCGGGTTAGATACAGAGGTTCTACTTGGTAATAACCTGGGGCATGTTACATGCGTGTTTACGGCAGAACTGGCTCCTGTTGCAGCGATTACCAGGAGTCAGAGCTCAGGAGTATGCCCTGAGGATGCTATGGACATAGTGGGACCCCTCATGATCCCCAGTTGGTCTGGCAAGTGTTACATACTCACGGTGGTGGACTTTGCCACCAGGTGCCCTGAGGCTGTATGTCACTGAAGAACAGGTTTATCAACACCTTTTATACCGGGATCATAAGATTGAGCAAAGCAAGGAGGTAAAATAAATTGTAATTTATTTCAGGAAAAGACATACACACAATATAACACAATTTAGACAGTTACTGGGAACAGGGCTAACGAATAAAATCTTCTTTTAAACGAAATTGTCAAAAATGACCTATGTAGGAGCCTTTTCCAATGACTGGGAGGTATTCACGAAAGCCTTGGAACTGAATTCGGCATGCAATGCCAGCCATGACCGCTACGTTCTCAAAAAGCAGGACTTAGAAACTTTTCTGAGTCAAAATCTCTGAAGCCGGCTTGCGTCTATTCTTCCCCTCGATACCCGACTAGCACCCTCTCTATCCATCTTTAAGACCCACCTTAAGACACACTTGCTTAAAGATGCATATGAGAAGCACCGTGGCTAATACTATACACAATACATAAAGCTTGGCCCCCTGCAGACGCACTTATCAGAATGCCCTCCTACTGTCTTTGTACATTCTCCCCACCAATTCAATTGTAAGCGCTTCGGAGCAGGGACTCCTCTTCTACAATGTTACTTTTATGCCTGAAGCACTTATTCCCATGATCTGTTATTTGTATTATTTGTTATTTATATGATTGTCACATGTATTACTGCTGTGAAGCGCTACTGTATGTATATTAATGGCGCTATATAAATAAAGACATACATACATACACAGAGCATCTTTGAATTTGTCGCTGATGGTTTGGCGCTTGGAATCTCCTGTCCTGATTCACTGCAAGGTTTCTTATGGGTTTCAGTGTCCCATTCACAAATCTCTACAGCCTATCAGCGCGTGGGAATTCTCCTGCCAGCCAATAACTGATTTGCCGGTATTCTAAAGCAAGGTGGACACCTTTTCTCATTCTGCTAAGGGGCATGCGCCAACCTGGCACCTCTGCCTCTTAGCATACTGAGCCCCCTGTGGCTCCAGGCTCCGCAGAGTCTGGAGTTGGGCAAATGGTTGCCGGATAGCCTTTTGTTAGCCCAGGACGGAGGTACTCAAGTACACCTACCGTACTCCTCCTGTTCCAACACCTTGGATTTGTCCAAAGGTTATTGGCAAATTCCACTGACCCAGGAGGCTAGGGAGAAGTCAGCATTTATCACTCTGAGTGGTCTCGATTAATTTTTGGTAATGCCATTTGGGATGAAGAATTCTGATACTGTGGATCACCCTTTTCTCCTTCACATTCACCATACTCTTGGTATTCGTAACAAAGCTTTATCCTGGATCTCCTCTTAACTCTCCCCTCGTACTTTCAGTCTCTCTTTTGCTAACTCCTCTATCGATCTATCTGTGGAGGTACCCCAGGACTCTGTACTGGGACCTCTTCTCTTTTTCTCTTTACACACTTTTTCTAGGTGACCTACTGTAATCACATCTCTTGCTGATGACACACAAATTTACTTTTCAACCCCTGACCTTACACCTGCTGTACAGATTAAAGTTTCTGAATGTCTCTTTGCTATATCATCCTGGATGGCTCTCTGCCGACTTAAACTTAACATGGCAAAAACGGAGCTCTGCATACTTCCTCCGAAACCTGGCCCTACTACCTCCTTCCACATTACTGTTGGAAGTACTATCATTCACCCAGTAGCCCAAGCATGCTGCTTAGGGGTCACACTCGACTCCTCTCTCACATTCTCCTCTCGCATTCAAAAGGTAACCAAAACCTGTTCTTTTTTCCTCTGCAGTATCACAAGGATATGCCCTTTCTTCTAGCTTGATGGCAAAAACTCTGACACAGGCCTCATTCTCTCCCGTCTCAACTACTGTAACCTCCTGCTGCCCGGCCTTCATGCCTCTCACCTATCTCCCCTGCAAACTATCCTAAATGCTGCTGCCAGAATCACTCTACTCTTTCCTAAATCTGTCTCAGCGACTCCCCTGCTAAAATCCCTCTCTTGGCTTCCTATCAAATCCCACATCTCACACTCCATTCTCCTCCTCACTTTTAAATCTTTACACTCTTCTGCTCCTCCTTACATCTCAGCCCTAATTTCTCGCTATACACCATCCCGACTCGCGTTTTGCTCAAGGATGTCCTCTCTCTAACCCTTTTTGTATCTAAAGCCTTCTCCAACCTTAAATCTTTCTCACTAATTGCCCCACATCTCTGGAACGCCATTCCCCTCAATATCCAACTAGCACCCTCTCTATCCACATTTAAGACCCACCTTAAAGCACACATGATAGTTTTACACCATATACATAAACCTTGGCCCGTTGCAGACGCACTTACCAGAATTCCCTCCTACTGTCTCTATACGTCCTTCCTACCAACCAATTAGATTTTAAGCTCTTCGGAGCAGGGTCTCCCTTTCCAAAATGTTACTGTTATGTCTGAAGCACTTCTTCCTTTTATGTGTTATTTATATTATTTGTTATCGATATGATTGTCACGTGTATTACTGCTGTGAAGCGCTATGTACATTAATGGCGCTATATAAATAAAGACATACAATACAACACAATACAATACAATACATAAGACTCCTTAATAGATTGAATTTTAAATGACCAAGTTAAAGCCATTAAACATGGCAGTGCCTTTAGCTCTATTGTGCTGTTAGGGACTTTAGGAGCAAATGGAAACTGAAAGCTACTGTATTTAGGGCAATGACCATTTTCTTGACCTCAAACTCTGTTATATCTATCGTGATGTAAATGTTGATTGACACTATAACTGGATTTTAACTACAAAAATACACAGACAAATTAAAACTGGTAGCCATCAAGTTTTGTGATAAACACATTTTAATCTTACAATTTTATACGAAGCAGTCATTTGTGTATGTGTGTGTGTGTATATGTGTGTGTGTGTATATATATATATATATATATATATATATATATATATATATCCATACATGTACTTGCTAAAATGTTCTTATTTGCCATTAATATTGGTGTTCTTTGGAAAAAAGTAGCTATATTGTATTCCCCCCCCCCCCCCCCCTATTTACTATTGATCCTTTTTTGGGGGGGGGGGGGTATTTTACTTAAGCCAGTACTTAAAATGTTAATTTGAAAACATGGTACTCTCATTTTGAGGCCTTGAGTAAAAGTACTCTACAGTATAATGAATACTATTGAAATACCTTTAGCATCAAAAGTGTAGCAATACTATACTTAAAAAGTTCTAAACATGCTACAGTATATTAAATTGTGGATTTCTGTGGTGTCTAGTGTATGAATTCATACGTAATTTGTTCTTCTTCATACAGCTATTCAGTTGCAAACTAGGAAAACTGTATATCAGTTACATACCGTAAACGCTTTTTGCTGCATTATATTTGAAAGTGTTAGCTACTGCATATGGAGCATCTCTGTAGGAAACATGCAATCGGAAACAATGTATAGCTGTTCCTGGACCTACATTTTGTAAGCACACTAAGCGACATTTACAGGGTTTGTTACTCTGCCGATATAAAGCAATGCCTTGGTGGTCCCCTCAAAAATAACAAGAAGGAAAGGCTTATCATATTTTACTTCCAGAGGCTTCATGTCATTTTTGTTTGGTGAGAAATCTTCTGCTTGATTTGTTTCTATTCCACCATCTTTCAGTTCAAAGTGAATCTTATTTATAACCTGAAACAATAGAACATCATAACATGTTGTTAACTGTATTAGATACATATTTGAAAGAGCATATACAAAGACTTGTGTAATCATGATGGTTTAAGAGGTGCGGCCTAACATCTTCTAACACTACTGTATCTCACCTAATGGAAGAATATTTCTCTGCATTTATTAATGTATGTGAATTGTATTGATACCACTGGTCTTAAGACACATACGCAACTTTCTTTATTCCTATGCCCTCCGAGTCCTAGACCCTCTGCAATAGAGTTTACGTACAACAGCTTACTACTCAACTGTAACTGTCCTTAGAAAACTAGCCAATGATCTCCAAGCTAAATCCTATCTACATTAATTCTCACTTCTGGTCCTGCTTGATATCCCTGTTGATACTATTGAAACTGTCTGCTCCTTCATATTTTTCAATTGATTGCACTTGTAACAAAGAGCTTTAAGGAAGTTCTCTTCATTCCTCTTCCATGGCTCCTTTTCCACCTCTTTTTCTAACATGCCTCATTCATTGTTGATCTTTTCATTGGTATACTTTAAGGCAGGGGTGGGGAACGTCCGGCCCGCGGGCCGTGTAAGGCCCGCAAAATCATTTGGTCCGGCCCCCCGGGAAGCCAGCCTGCAAGAATGGTTTAAAAAAAAACCGTGCTGTCACTCTGCCAAGATTTATCTTTTTTTGGGCCCGCCTCTTCCTACAGCACTGCCCCCTGCCTTCTCTCCTCCAGTAATGCCGGGCTCCTTAGGCTCCGCCCCTCTGACCCTCCCTTTAGGCTCCGCGGGCCTGCCAGTCTCTCAGCTGCACTGGCTACCTATGCAGCTCCAGCAGCCCATCCACGGGCCCCAGGTAACCCACATGCCACCTTATACCCCCTCCCAGACACCTTACCCACCCCAACGGGGGAGAGGCCTTATTTTTGTGTGTGTTTGCAGAGGTGGGCTTATTGTGTGTGTCACTGTGTGTGTCTGTCCCTGTCACTGTGTGTGTGTGTGTGTGTGTGTGTGTGTGTGTGTGTGTGTGTGTGTGTGTGTGTGTGTGTGTGTGTGTGTGTGTGTGTGTGTGTGTGTGTGTGTGTGTCTGTGTGTGTGTCAATGTCACTGTGTCTGTGTCTGTGTCTGGCACTGTCACTGTGTGTGTCTGGCACTGTCTCTGTGTGTGTCTGGCACTGTCTCTGTGTGTGTCTGGCACTGTCACTGTGTGTGTCTGGCACTGGCACTGTGTGTGTCTGGCACTGTCACTGTGTGTGTCTGGCTCTGTCACTGTGTGTGTCTGGCTCTGTCACTGTGTGTGTCTGGCACTGTGTGTGTCTCTGTCACTGTGTGTGTGTGTGTGTGTGTGTGTGTGTGTGTGTGTGTGTGTGTGTGTGTGTGTGTGTGTGTGTGTGTGTTTGTGTGTGTGTGTGTGTGTGTGTGTGTGTGTGTGTGTGTGTGTGTGTGTCAATGTCACTGTGTGTGTGTGTGTGTGTCTGTCACTGTGTGTGTCGGGCACTGTCACTGTGTGTGTCTGGCACTGTCACTGTGTGTGTCTGGCTCTGTCACAGTGTGTGTCTGGTTCTGTCACTGTGTATGTCTGGCACTGTGTGTGTCTCTGTCACTGTGTGTGTGTGTGTGTGTGTGTGTGTGTGTGTGTGTGTGTGTGTGTGTGTGTGTGTGTGTGTGTGTGTGTGTGTGTGTGTGTGTGTCAATGTCACTGTGTGTGTGTCTGTGTCTGTCACTGTGTGTGTCTGGCACTGGCACTGGCACTGGCACTGTGTGTGTCTCTGTCAGTGTGTGTGTGTGTGTGTGTGTGTGTGTGTGTGTGTGTGTGTGTGTGTGTGTGTGTGTGTGTGTGTGTGTGTGTGTGTGTGTGTGTGTGTGTGTGTGTGTGTGTGTGTGTGTGTCAATGTCACTGTGTGTGTGTCTGTGTCTGTCACTGTGTGTGTGTCTGTGTCTGTCACTGTGTGTGTCTGTCACTGTCACTGTGTGTGTCTGGCACTGTGTGTGTGTGTGTGTGTGTGTGTGTGTGTGTGTGTGTGTGTGTGTGTGTGTGTGTGTGTGTGTGTGTGTGTGTGTGTGTGTGTGTGTGTGTGTGTGTGTGTGTCACTGTCACTGTGTATGTGTCTCACTGTCTCTCTGTGTGTGTCTCACTGTCTCTGTGTGTGTGTCTCACTGTCTCTGTGTGTGTGTGTCTCACTGTCTCTGTGTGTGTGTCTCTGTCACTGTGTGTGTGTGTGTGTGTGTGTGTGTGTGTGTGTGTGTGTGTGTGTGTGTGTGTGTGTGTGTGTGTGTGTGTGTGTGTGTGTGTGTGTGTGTGTGTGTGTGTGTGTGTCACTGTCGGTGTCACGGGCAGTATTTGTGTGTCACTGTCTGTGTGTGGCAGCAGCCGCCTGAGGCGATTAAGGACCTGAGTATCACCAGGGCGGCGGGGGTAAGCAGCGCTCTGGGGGGGAGAGGGTATAAGAGGAGTGGGGATGGGGGGTGGGAGGGGGTATAAGAGGCTTGGGGGATAGAAGAACGAATCTGTGGTGGGAGAGACACCTCACTACCACCTCTCCTCCTCCCCACACCGGGCAGCAGTTGTGGAGGGTACCTGCTCCAATCCCCCCCTGCTCCGCCCCCCCCCCCCCCCCCCCGTGCACTTACACGGCCCTCCTCCCCACACCGGGTAGCAGTTGCGGAGGAGGGCACCTGCTCCGATCCCCCCTGCTCAGATTCCTCCCCCCCCCCCCCTTGTGCACTTAAACGGTCCTCCTTCTCCCCACACTGAGCAGCAGTTGCGGAGGACACCTGCTCCGATCCCCCCGATCAGATTTCCCTCCCCCTGTGTGTGTCTGAGAGAGAGTGTGTGTGTCTGAGAGAGAGTGTGTGTGTGTCTGAGAGAGAGTGTGTGTGTCTGAGAGAGAGAGAGAGAGAGAGTGTGTGTCTGAGAGAGTGAGTGTGTGTCAGAGAGAGAGAGTGTGTCTGAGAGAGAGAGTGTGTGTGTCTGAGAGAGTGTGTGTCTGAGAGAGAGAGAGTGTGTGTGTGTCTGAGAGAGAGAGAGTGTGTGTCTGAGAGAGAGAGAGAGAGAGAGAGAGAGTGTGTGTGTGTGTGTCTGAGGGAGAGAGAGAGTGTGTGTGTCTGAGAGAGAGAGAGAGTGTGTGTGTCTGAGAGAGAGAGAGAGAGAGTGTGTGTGTCAGAGAGAGAGAGAGAGAGAGAGTGGGTCTGACAGTCAGAGTCTGAGAGTGGGTCTGAGAGTCTGAGAGTGGGTCTGAGGGTCTGACAGTCTGAGAGTGGGTCTGACAGTCTGAGAGTGGGTCTGACAGTCTGAGAGTGGGTCTGACAGTCTGAGAGTGGGTCTGACAGTCTGAGAGTGGGTCTGATAGTTAGAGAGAATGGGTCTGACAGTGAGAGAGAGTGGGTCTAACAGTGAGAGAGAGTGGGTCTGAGAGAGAGTGGGTCTGAGAGTCTGAGCGAGAGAGTGGGTCTGAGAGTCTGAGCGAGAGAGTGGGTCTGAGAGTCTGAGTGAGAGAGTGGGTCTGAGAGTCTTATTTCCCTACCCCCTGCCCGATTGCTGTGCGTGTGTGTGCGTGTGTGTGTGCGTGTGCGTGTGTGTGTGTGTGTGCGCACAGACACCAACCCACAGTCAGTCATAGTCACCCACCACCCAAGAGTCAGTCACCCAAAGAGAAGCAGTTCCAGCCATCACATTAGTGGTGAGTTCATTAAATGTTTGACCAAATATAGCAGGCTAATTTTTAAGTTGATAATTTTGGATGGCCCTCGAATGATTTAATAAATATCAAAATGGCCCTTGGCAGAAAAAAGGTTCCCCACCCCTGCTTTAAGGCTCTGTTCTAAGGCTTCTCCTTTTCTCTCGCTACATGCCCTTGTTGAGCTCATCAACTCCTTTGACTTCAGGTATCTTCTCTTCGCAGATGATACTCAGATATGTTTATCCTCCACTACCTCACACCTGCAATCCAATCATGAGTCTCTCTGCTATATCCTGGTGGATGGTGCTCCACTGACTCAAACTTAATATGCCTAAAACTGAGCCCATTATAAGCTTGTTCATTATCCCCTTTCTCCAATACAGTTAACAATGCTACCATTTAGTCACCACACCTTTTCTTCGGTGTGACATACAGATGTAGCCGGACTCCATGTTTCCAGGGCAAGCTGTGGGAACCTGACCGTGGTGGCCTTGGTGCCTCAGGATTAATGCTGGAAGCATGGAACCCGACAGCCTCGCTGTATCCAGACCCATGGGTTTTGCTTTTTCAGTCACGGCTTTGGTGAGAGTAAGAATGGCTACATTCTGTATAGGTTCTGCCTCTCCATTCACATCCATGCTCTGGATAAAACTTGTTCTTTTTCTTTCTGTAATATTGCTGACTGTTGAGACCCACTCTTTCCTCTGTCATTCTAATCTGCTACTCTAATTCATGCTCTGGTTTTCGGCTGTCTTGACTATTGTAACCCACCACTAACTCCCTGTTTCACAACTATGTCCCTTGCAATCTGTTCATATCGCTGCAGATAGAAGCATTTCACCTTTTTGATTAAACACTGTATGCTCAACTCCTCCCTAAATCATTCAACTTGGTTCTGTATTACCAGCACAGTTCTCCTCCTAATTAGAGTTGTGCAAAACTTTAAAAAATGCCATTGCAAACTATATAGTGTTTTTTAACATTCAATTCCAGACGAACCCATTTGCAGAACATTTAAGGGCTAAATATTTCTCAGAAGTCAGTCATTTCCCCCATCAATTCACTGTTTTGCTAATGAATAGCAGCTCAGTCATAATTCGCAAGTGATTCGCCAAACATTTTCATTTCCTTTAATGATGGAAACTCCTATTCAAAGCCTGAAGTAGGGCTTTTGCAGTCTTCTCATCAGCAAAAGACCAAATTTAGGCTCTGGATTGGAGTTAATTAAAATGCTTGACGAATTTTGAATGTGCTGTGACTTTTTTTGTTCAAATATTGTTTAAAGGGGGCTAATTTTGGACTTAGTGAACTTGGCAAAGCTGCGCAAATCTCTACTCCTCCCCTTCCAGGCTTTAAAGTAGTCTTTTTCTCCTTAAATCCCAGCTTCAGTTTCTTGCTACTGTATACCCCTGGTTACCTGCTGCACTCTGAACACAACTGTCTGCTTTGCATCCTTCCACCTCTACTGCTCTTTCTTGCTTACAAGCTTTCCCCCTCACTGCTTCCCTAATGCCTAACACCTTTTCTTGTCACCTTGAAGCCACATTTTCTTTCAATTAAGCATTTCAGTAGTCTGGATTAATGACCATTGCTTTTTACACCCACAGAGGCACGTACCGACCATTATAGTCAGGTAATGTGACGCAATGCACAGATTCCTTCCCATATTGTCTCTCTACTCTAGGTCCCCTAACATGTCACTTAGATTTTAGGGTCTCTGGATAATTTCCTCTCCTATTGTCTGCTTTTATGTTTGTTGCAATAGTATACAATACAATAGTATAAGCATTCCCTATATGTTAATATATTTTCTGTAAAGCACTGTGTGCATTGTGGTGCTGTACAAATAAAAATATTACTGTTGTTTTTACAAGTACATTTTTCCAAACAGTGACATTATACTGTAGTGTGAATTTGTAAAGGCTGTTTTCTCTTTACATTTTTCTCAGCTTCTGATAAGAAACTTCTTTCTACCTTTAATTGTACTTCATCTAATTCATAAAACATCCCATTGTGTATTTAAAACACAATACATACATGTAACAGGGGACTTACCCTGTTCGGAAAACTTGCCTCTAATCCAGCAGTGTGCTGGTTAATTGACTAGCACCTGGCTGATTCGAGGTGTTGGAAAAAGCCTGCCTCTGAGACAGGAAGTGAGACTCCTTAGCACACATGTGAGCTGAACAAGGAGACAGACGTCTTGAGCCTGCCAGAAGAGACTGCACGCTGCCAGCAAGACACAGGGGAAAGGACTTCTAAACCTGGAGAACAAAGAAGCCTTCCCTTACAAGAGACAGATAAGACTTTCCTGTCTAAGACATTTTGTATATCTGCACATATCAAGATATATGTTTGGGGCTGGGAGACATGCTAATCTAAAGGGAGTTGTTGACTGCATAGGTTTAACTAGAAATACTCCCAAGTGGAACGGAAGCTTTGTTTGACCCCCTATTTGCATACGTTTGGATGATTTTCTTGTGTTAAAGAAACAGGCGCAATAAAAGCCTTATTTAATTTCATCTTAAAGCAGTCTCCATTGCATACCTCTGCACATGTCCTCTTACATATGGTGTCAGAAGTTGGGACTGAGGTTGCCCTTGAAGTTAAAAGGGGCCCCGGAGATTGCCTGTGAATTTTTTTGGTACTTTTTGCCTACAAACAGTCTGAGCAACATAAACAAAGAATGTCATGCAGCAGAGACCAGAGCGAACTCTGGAGGAAGAAAATCTGCAGGCTGCTAAGGAAATACAAGTGCTGCAGGAATGTCTGATTACCCAGTACGTCCTCGCAAAGCAGCAGGATAAACTGAAGGCTACCCTGACCATCACCAAAGCATCGCTAGAGGCTAAGCTTAGAGGCCAGGTGACTTGGTACAAGAGGGAGCGCAAAAAGGTCCAGAAACTGAAACGAGTATCTGCGGCCCAAGCAAAGAAGTTCACAGTGCTTCACAAAATAAAGAATGATAGGTGGAAGCAAGCTCAGAGAAAGCACAGGGAAGAAATAAAGACCCTGAAAGGAGAATGGCAGGAAACACTCAGGAAACAGAGTGAGACTCTGCAGACCAGTAACTTACAGATGCCTCCAATATGGGAAAAGGTATTGGCTCTGTCCAAGCATCGGTATCCCACAGTAACTAAGGCCCGTTAGGACAAGGGTACAGTGAGAGCTGGGGACACCACTCACCTTCAAAACAAGGTTACGAAGTTTGAGCCACCTAAGAAAGCACTTGCCAAACCTGCAACCGCCCAACGGGCAACAAACAGAGGTAGGAGTGCAGAATCAATGCCAGAAGAATCCTTAGCTGAGGAAGCTGAAAAAATAGGACATTCTCTGGAAATGGAGCTGGAATCGTAACTCAATCCCAAAGAAGCTGAACTGGCGACTACATTGAATGGGAAAAGTGCAGGAAGACAGCTTCCAGAACTGAGGGCTCAAGTGGCTGTTCTTGGGCGCTCTTGTGATACCAGGAAATGGACATTTGGTGCTAAAGTGGAGCACATGGGAAGGATGGCGAGAGAGCGATTTGCATAGGCTCTCTGCGACTGTCGCCATACAGTCTGCCTACAAAAAGAGGAGTCCCCGACACAGGGGAAAGCTCAGGACAACGTGGTCAGTAGAAAGACTGTACTTGGGAAAAGTTCTCCTTGAGCGACTAAGGACTGCTGATCTCAAGCACCTTCTGGAGGAGACACTACTAAACTGGAGGAATGGCTCCAATCCCAGCAGGACTGAGGGTTCTCCTCCATCCTCTCTCATTCAAGTCACAGAGATATCTCGAATGAGAGTGGAAGGATGGGCTTTGGCCGTGGCAAGCCCGAGCTTCCCACAAACAGGGGAGGTATGTAACAGGGGACTTACCCTGTTCAGAAAACTTGCCTCTAATCCAGCAGTGTGCTGGTTAATTGACCAGCACATGGCTGATTCGAGGTGTTAGACAAAGCCTGCCTCTGAGACAGGAAGTAAGACTCCTTAGCACACATGTGAGCTGAACAAGGAGACAGGCGTCTTGAGCCTGCACGCTGCCAGCAAGACACAGGGGAAAGGACAGATAAGACTTTCCTTTCTAAGACTTTTTGTATATCAGCACATTTTAAGATATATGTTTGGGGCTGAAAGACATGCTAATCAAAAGGGAGTTGTTGACTGCATAGGTTTAACTAGAAATACTCCCAAGTGGAACGGAAGCTTTGTTTGACCCCTTATTTGCATACGTTTGGATGATTTTCTTGTGTTAAAAAAACAGGCGCAATAAAAGCCTTATTTAATTTCACCTTAAAGCAGTCTCCATTGCATACCTCTGCACATGTCCTCTTACAATACACATATAACAGGCCTGCCAGTAGTCATCATGGGGTTTTCCCCCTTCACTGATGCTGCCCTGAGTGTCAGAGGAGGCGGGTACAGCAGGTTTGAGATTGCCCAATCCTGGGACAGACCTGGTGCCCTCTCCTGGCTGTACTTACCTCTGCCTCCGCTAGGGAGGCGGGGAAGAGCTTGGATGGCTGCGGGTGCCCTTGGCCTGTAGTGATAGTCCACGGACTATCTTCAGTGATAGCTGACCTGACGGACTGTATCTGGCAGAAGACTGTTATGTAACTGTTACTGTAGAGTGTAGTAATAAACCCATTCCTGTTTTGCAATATACCTCCAGTCTGGTGCGTGACCTTACTGTGGGGAGAGGTAATAAGTTCTACCGTGAGAGATCAAATTCAGCTCCTGGAGCCTATGGCAGATGGAGGCGCTGCACTGCTAAGGAGATATGTGGTGTATGAACCCCAGAAGCCTGTTCCTGTGTCCCCACTACCACTACCATCAGCGGACGACTCAGCCCTCCTGTTGCCAGCAGGTATATGCACCATAAACCCTGTAATGGCCCCTATCTGCGATTGGGTGGGGGAAACACCGTTAGAGCATGAAAATAATTCTTGGAAAATGTACACGTTTTAGAGTCAACACATAATGATTTGTTCAATTAATGACTCCTTAATGAAGGAAATACAACACATTATTTATGTACAATTTACCTTTCCAACAATCAGATCTACATTGCTTATTTTGCTGAAATCTGCATTCTTTCCAAGTAGGGATGACAGCTCCATGGTGCTAAGAGTTTCTTGAATGTCATAGGAGCTTTCTATTTCCAGCATTGGCATAGATACACTGATGTATCTGGTGAAATATAAATAGAAACATATTTAATTCCTTACAATGTGTGGAAATATTTTGCAATAGAAAACTGTCTCCTTGATGCAGAGCTGTACCTGTTTGCTAAATTATTTAGCCACGTTGAAAAAGAATGCATGGAAAAAGAAGACTATATTCTCAAGGGTGTTTACATTGTTTACACATACAGTATAAAGACGACGCTCACCATGTATTTACATACTAAAAAAATATCTGGTGCAGGGGAGAAAGAAAACACATATGACAAAGACTTGAAAAAGTGACCACAAGAGGTCACTGTAGCCTCTAGTATTTGCACTCTAGGTAATGTATGGGTAATAGAAACAAAGGGTGAACTGCGCTCTAATAATCGTGATTAGTGTTATAATGTGATATTAATGTGATATTAATAATAATAAAAACCTGTTACTTAGTTGGTGAGGATATGCTGCTATATTCAAGGAATGGCTCCACAGACCAGAGCTAGAGATACAAAGACAAAAGAAACAGCGCAAAAAACCTCATAGTGTAGTATATAAAATTATATTGTGGTAAAACAGGTGAGTATTGCACGTACATCAATTCAATAGTTACTAGCAGTACATGTTTTGGACATGTTACCAGTCAGCAACAGATGGTGGGTGAAGATCACCGGATGGCTCCCCTTCTCCTCTCACGTTTCACTTGTGGTATCGTTCAGGATGCCGTGATGCAGGGCAGCAGCCCCTCAGCATGAATACAGCAGTCCGGTGGAATACAGCTGTCTCTCCACGTGTAAACTGTGGCTGTTTGCGGTAGAAGCAGGCTCTCAGTCACTGGCTTCAGGCGTGCGTCTGCACGTGTGGCGTCTGCTTGCGGCGCGCTTCGGATGACGTCATCAAGCGGCGCCGATCACTCTGCAGTCTCAGCCGGCCACAGAAGTATAGATGGCAGTACTCCCTGACGAAGTACCTTTGAAGTACGAAACGCGTTGGATAAGAGGGCGCATTCTGATACTACCTGCAGTGTGTTATTACCCTATTTCTGTCACCTGGCCCCATCTCCGTTACTGCAATCTATGCCATCTATACTTCTGTGGCCGGCTGAGACTGCAGAGTGATCGGCGCCGCTTGATGACGTCATCCGAAGCGCGCCGCAAGCAGACGCCACACGTGCAGACGCACGCCTGAAGCCAGTGACTGAGAGCCTGCTTCTACTGCAAACAGCCACAGTTTACACGTGGAGAGACAGCTGTATTCCACCGGACTGCTGTATTCATACTGAGGGGCTGCTGCCCTGCATCACGGCATCCTGAACGATACCACAAGTGAAACGTGAGAGGAGAAGGGGAGCCATCCGGTGATCTTCACCCACCATCTGTTGCTGACTGGTAACATGTCCAAAACATGTACTGCTAGTAACTATTGAATTGATGTACGTGCAATACTCACCTGTTTTACCACAATATAATTTTATATACTACACTATGAGGTTTTTTGCGCTGTTTCTTTTGTCTTTGTAATGTATGGGTAATCACATATGTGGAGCAATAATGAATAACTGAAAATCCAGAACCTCTACATTATATTATACTGATAGAGGTGACCATGACAAAACCCTACGCACATAATAAAAATAATACATTTTTAATGAATAATAAAACATGGCGAAAGACGTGATAAAAAATGTACAGTGAGCATTAAAATCCCCAGCGACGAGACGGAGATATGTATATATAAATAAATACAAGGTAGGTGCAATGTTCCCACCCAGGTATATTACCCAATACATCAATCAGTGCGCAGAGGAAAATATCCTACAATAGGCATTATATGTAATGAAAAATGCGTATTTATGTATATATAATCAAAAGATACCGGTAAAACGGATATCGGATTACTACTATTCAACACATGCTAAATAGCATACAGTATGAGAAAAGGAGGCACTAGAACATCCTGTGTTGATAGAATAAAACATATGTTTGTATCACTCTCTGTTGCACATGACTCTACATAAAAAACAAAGTATACAGGCATACCCCGGTTTAAGGACACTCACTTTAAGTACACTCGCGAGTATGGACATATTTTCAATAGCACCATACCCCTGCGTCCTTACGCTCGCTTTGCGAGTACGGACACTTATTCTGCCCTAAAGTAGTAGTGATGCGCTGATTCCCCTCACCCAATAGGCAAACGGCAGTTCGCACATGCGCCTGTCAGAACGTCCTGAACAGCAATACCGGCTCCCTACCTGTACCGAAGCATCGATAAGTGGAAAAAAGGTACTGCTTCACTTTAAGTACATTTTCGCTTTACATACACGCTCTGGGCCCATTGCGTACGTTAATGCGGGGTATGCCTGTATAGAGGATTAGGATACAATAGTAGCGTTGCCTCCCAAAACAGACTTCTAGTGATTAGATAGTGATGTAGGTCGGTTCACAATGTATCCAAGAATAGACACATTGTAACATAGATAATAGCTGGAGGAAAAGTATAACTTCCGTAGAGGTGCTCATACGACCGTATCTCAGTGGTAGGCTGCGATCATAGTGCGTTCTGTAGCACGCGCGCCCGGTGGGGGTGGCGGCGCATGCAGAGAGCTTCACCGCAGATCGCGGTCCAGGGAGAGTTTGCGACAGGAGGGGGTGTGGGTTGAGTTTTGATGGGCGTGGCCATGACCTCACGTGGCTGGTTCTCCCTCATTGGCTGAACCGCCGGCGGGGGCGTTGCCAAGCCTCCATCGAAAGTTTCACATACAAAAAAATTGTATGTGTGAAAACTTGCAGTACAGTGCGGCTGCTAAATGCGTACTGACGCATGTACTGGGCCCGGATAGTTTGGGGGCGGTGCTTGTAGAACGCACTGGGACCGCAGCCGTAGTTTCTCTATGGTTATAGCTCGAAAACTGATCAGCCTGCACGCTCCGTCTTGAACACGTGACTGTCACGAGTGTGACGTCACTTAGCCCTGATGTAAGTTTCACGCGTCTTGACGTGCTTCTTCAGGAGTGAATAGTAACATGTAAGTGCTTCGTGTTGCCTCATATACTTCCTCTCATTGGAGGCGCGATCAACGTTTAACCAGTCATGGGATAGAAGAATCAGGCGGAGAGATAAGTAACTCCCCATACTCATACGACGCATCACTATTGGATGGGTCTGGGAAAATGTAATTTAAGGGGAAAGTTGGGGACTCAGAATATAGATAATAAACTTGAGTCAACCAGAATCCTACTTGAATAAAGATCAATAAAGAATGACCGAGTCATATTTACTGATTTTGTACAGACATGTTGTAACCTGGAACCAGATTAAACAGATACACTTATGGTGATATACAGGAAGTATAACATCTACTGTCTATTGGAGTGAAATGGAAAAACAAAACGGAGACACTGCGAACTAGGAATGAGAATGGTAGCCCAGGGTATGGGAGAGTCTAAGGGTATAATAATGGCAAATGTAGTCATAGAGCACAAACCAGAAAATATGCCAAGAACACATAAAAAATGAAATAACGAGTGGATGATAAATAAATAGTAACGACATAAATTCAGTGATGTAGGATTGTGCTAACATGTCAGGTCCGCCTAAAAGAGCCAAAACGGATCCACTAGATTTAAATTACACAAATATACCTGGATCCCTCTAACCCCTAAAAAGTGAAAAGAACACATGGTAAGAAAAAGTGTAAATGTGTAAAATAGTGATAGAATCAAAACATATAGCTGTTGAAAAGCATATAAAACCATGAAATGATAATAATACACATGTAATATAATGAATCAATGGCATATACTGTGGTAAGTAGATGGAAAAAAAACTAATGAGGTCACTAAAGAAATGAGGAGCAAATAAAGCCCTCATTAAGGCCATGAGGTGTAAGTGTCTTTAAAGTGTGATCCATCTACACTCACATTGCAATAACTTACGATCCCAATTGCCCCCGCGGGGACCCCAAGATATAGATTCAATACCCATAAATTGAAGTACAGCAGTGTCTCCATGGTGCATGCCATTCACGTGTCTAGCTATTGGTGTGTCAAGTTTATTTCGGATGGAACCAGGGTGTCCCAATAGCCTGACATTAAATTGTCTTTTGGTCTCCCCAACTTATTGTTTTCCGCACCGACACGTGATGATACATAACCCCAGTGATAAGACAGTTGATGAAGCTTTTCATTTTGTATATAGCCAAGGATTTAGAATCAGAAAACACCTTGGCTCTCTTGATAAATGGACAGGCCTTGCAGCGTCCGCATGCAAATGACCCACACAATTTAGGACCAAGGCATAGATACACTGATGTATCTGGTGAAATATAAATGAAACATATTTTATCCCTTAGAATGGGTGGAAATATTTTGCAACAGAAAACTGTCTCCTTGGTGCAGAGCTGTACCTGTTTGCTAAATTATTCAGCCACGTTGAAAAAGAATGCATGGAAAAAGAAGACTCCAAATTCTCAAGGGTGTTTCCATTGTTTGGCTGGATCAGCAACAAGAAATCATTTTCACTAAGAGGAATCCTTAATATTGACTGGTCGTTGTCACTCTTAAACTGGAACATTCCGCATAATGACATCATGGGCACAGAGATTTTTTTGTTTGGCTCAATCCAAAAATCTTGAGGCTCAGGAACTATAAAAGAGTTCTTCACCTTACCTAGACAACATTTAAAAAAAATAAGAAATAAAGTGAGGACAATGTCTACAGTATTTAACCGTTAAAAAAACAAAAGCAGATCGGTACAAATTCCCCCTCGTCCCTGATACTTAGATCCTGACTTTGTTAAAAAAAAACATGCAAGCAATTATTTCATAATGTTTTCAACTGCTTCAACTAAAAACAATTCATTTTGTTGAGTCATCATTTTAAACAATTACAGACTTTCATACTTGTACTTTGTAAGCTCATTTTATATAGATTTATAAAGATCATGTTCAAATGTTTGATCGAAGAAGTTAATTTCACTTTTTAATGAAATGGAATATTAGTGCAATTGGGACAAAAGTGGAACAAGGATACTGTATGTTTATACAAGATGACAATGCACTTACTTGGCTCTGTACTTCTGGAATTTTTTACGTCTATGTTTTACATTCTCTGATAGTAAGATGGGGAATATGTTTTAAGATTAACCGGATGACATTCAAAGCTCAACATAATCAGGGTACCAGGCTCCCAGCTATCTGAAAGAGATCCTGGTTCCCTAAACTCCATCTCACTCCAATCTGCAGATAAAAGACTGCTAACAGTTCTCAGAATCTCCTTGACTTACTTTGGGGCCCAAGCTTTTTAGCCATGCTGCTCCTACTCTTTGACATTTAATGCCTCTTATGGTCAGAGAGACACCCTCGCTGGAAATCTATAAAAACGGGCTCAACACCTGTTTACCCAGACATATGATTAATAAACCACAACCCATATGGCATTTAAGAGAAAAGCACCATATAAATAGTTAATATTATTAAGTTGGGCAAAGAGAGAAATTGACACTGCATACTGTATCTGTGTCAATGTATGAAGCCTGCACCATTTTGAGATTTGGGGAGTGTCTATGGGAGAAGCTACCTGGTGCACATACTACAATTAGTACCATGTTTTGGGCATTCTCATTCTTACTCATTTTTTTCCATTATATTTGCACAGAAAATCTGCCAAGTATGAGTTGACAGCTTCTCTGCACAACAATCTGCATGAGATACACCAGGCTCTGCCAACATAGTGAAACCGAGAGCAAGAAATGTAGCAGTTGTACAGTATTAAACATAAATTTCTTTTTACGTGACTACACTTCCTTCATTGACTCCTAGTCGTTACTGTAGATGGTATCTGGCCTGAGAATTGAATCTATGTTCTCTTCTCAGTGTGCGGCTTAATTGACATGCCTATTCATGCCTTTATCAACCAATACCCCTGTTTTGAAGATTGTTGGGGCTGTGGTCTAATTGGAGAATAATATTACAGTATTTTAGCTAAAGGGCATGTATTCTTCATTAAAAACCAACAACAACAATTTCCCTGGCATTATTTGAAACAAGGCTTTACGTTAGAGTTGCCAGGTGTCCGGTTCTGAACCAGACAGAGCAGTAATTTGCCCCTCTGTCCGGTAACAATTGACACGTAATACCAAACATGTATGTGTCCGGTATTCTCCCTCTCTGAACGGGCAGCACGAGTGCTAAGAGTGGCCGGGTGCAGGTGCTCCGCTCCTACCTCTGATTCAGAAGCAGAGGCGGCAGAGTGCGCTCCTGCAGGCAGCAGCGTCTTGTATCCATGGCAATGGGTGGCATCATCTCTTTCCCTCCCCCCCCGAGCAAGGAGAAGACTGACCAATGGGAGTGCTCCACATCATTAAGGAGTGTGCACAGCTCCCCCATATGCATGCTGGGAAATGTAGTTTCCTTACAACTTTACATGTGGGAGAGAAGAGAAGAGCTCAACTGTGTCCCTGTCTGCCAGGTGAGGAAAGAGGAGGAGGAGCAGGGTGGTGGTTGTGGTGCTGAGGAGGAAGGAGAAGGAGGAGAGTGGTGGTGAAGACGAAGGGGGAGGAGGAGAGGTTGGTGGTGAGGAGGAAGGAGGGGGCGGTGGTGTGAGAGGAGGAGGAGGATGAGTGGGAGATTGAGGGGGTGAAGATGAGGGAGGGAGGGAAGGGGGTGAGGATGAGGGAGTGGGGTGAGGATGAGAGCGGGGGGTGAGGATGAGGGAAGGGGGTGAGGATGAGGGGGATGAGAGGGTGGATGAGTGGGGTTGCAACAATCTTGGAAGTAGTGGGAGAGAAGCATTAAGATCAGTATATCTCGCCATGTATGACTGTAGGTATGTTATTTATAAATGATATGACCGTTATGTATTTTTTTCTAAATTTCACTCCACCTATGCACCAATTTGCACTATTTCATATTCTATTTTGTAAAAAATGCTGGGAAAGCGCTCAATCCCCAAACCCCTCCCAGAATTTTTTACGAAATAGAATATGAAATAGTGCAAATTGGTGCATACAGTACCTGGAGTTAAATTTAGAAAAAATACATAATGGTCTAAGAATTTATAACTAACATACCTCCCCAATGACATTTTGAGCACGCCGCATTTTTCACCATTGTGTCCAGTATTTTTGGACAAGCTACCTGGCAACCCTACTTTACGTACAGTACATTATGCACAAAACTGAGAATTGTTTGTTTAAGCTGTTCTTAAGTTCCGCCGGCATGTCCAAGGCAATGATAATGCCTATTAAGCTTCCAATCTTTTTAGGGAAAAATTATCACAAGACTATTAGGACTTTCTTTTAGCTGTTGCTGACATAACATGACTATTCCAGAGTCCTATTATCTTAATAGTTAAGTATTTTTTATGAAAGCATACAGTATGAATGACACAATCATTATGTTGCTTAAATAAGATGTGTTTTATCTTTAGCGTAAAACAAAACAGGGATGCATTTATAAATGGAGTGTAATTACTTTGCCTTGTTAATGCTTGGAATATTTTACGTTATATGCCTATGCTAATAAAATGAAACATTATATTTAAAGCCTTTTTTTTTAAACCGTATTTTTTTTCAACACCATATGCAACACATTTTCTTTCCAAGAAAGAAAACACAAGGAAAAATAATCAGGGCATATAAAGTTGTAAAGGCCTCCCAAAAACAGGAAACAACTAAACTGTGGTTTCTGCCAATATTGTAGGTGATTAGAATTACACATCTGTTCGATTTGAGAAAAATATAGCTGTATAACTAAGAATTGTTTAATTAGTTAAGTTAGGTCATTGTTGCATGTGCACATAGGAGGATAATGGGACATGTTCTGTACACAACTTTATTCATTTAGATAGGTACATAGTTACATAGTAGATGAGGTTGAAAAAAGAATTCCGTCCATCAAGTTCAACCTATGCTAAATTTAGACAACAGATACTTTATCCCATATCTATACTTACTTATTGATCCAGAGGAAGGCAAACAAAAAACCCCATTAAGGGGAAAAATGAATTCCTTCCTGACTCCAAGAATTGGCAATCAGATTAATCCCTGGATCAACATCCTTCCCATGTATACTTATTTGGTACATCTCTGTATACCTTTCCCATCTAAAAAGATGTCCAACCTTTTTTTGAACAAATCTATTGTATCTGCCATCACAGTCTCCATGGGTAATGAATTCCACATTTTAACTGCCCTTACTGTAAAGAGCCCTTTCCTTTGTTGCTGGTGAAATTTCCTTTCCTCCAACTTTAAGGGATGGCCCCGAGTCCTTTGTACTGCCCGTGGGATGAATAGTTCTTTTGAAAGCTCCTTGTATTGTCCCTGAATATATTTGTATATAGAATGTCCATCCCCTTTATAAATTTGGTGGCTCTTCTCTGCACTCTCTCTAGTTCCATAATGTCTTTTCTTAGGATTGGTGCCCAAAATTGTACTCCATATTCAAGGTGTGGTCTTACTAATGCTTTGTAAAGGGGCATAATAATGTTTATTTCCCTTCCATCCATTGCCTGTTTGATGCAAGATACGATCTTGTTTGCCTTTGCAGCTACTGCATGACATTGGGCACTATTGCTAAGCCTGCTGTCTACAAGCACTCCTAAATCCTTCTCCATCAAGGATTCCCCCAATATATCTCCATTTAATTTGTAAGTCGCCCTTTTATTCTTGTATCCCAAATGCATAACCTTACATTTATCTGTATTAAACCTCATCTGCCATTTACCTGCCCACGTTTCCAATCTCTACAAGTCCTTCTGAAGAGAAATTACATCCTGCTCTGATTCTTTTACCTTACACAATTTAGTATCATCAGCAAAGATGGAGAGAAAATATTGGGGTAGACCCCAAAGAGTAACTAGTGCTACAGAGCATATACCTTTAAATTCAAAAGAAATATATTGTTGAGTTCACTGCTTAAAACCGGAACACATAATGTCCATTGTACATGCTTGGAGCTTAGGCATTAACCCCTAGGTGGACCATGGTTTGGCAGGGGCAAAGAGAGTTGTTTGGGAGATATCCTAGGACCCTTCCCAAACCTCTAATATGCACCCAAAACACTATGTACCGATGGTATTGGGGCAGCTCACTTTAAAGCATTTTGTACTCACGTATATCCTGGTTTGGGACCGGGTAAGTGTGCTCCAGCTGGGTATATGTAGAACGAAATCACCTTGTACCGGGAGGGAAGATGAGTCAGCGGGCACTACGGTGCAGGAAATACTCCAAGAGGCTGGACTGTACTGTCAAAAAAATCCTTTATTCAAACATGGTTTAAAAATTAAGAGGAGGGAAGAAAGCCCCTGCACCTCTAACGCGTTTCACTCGTACTCGAGCTTTCTCAAAGAGTGACAATACCTGAGCGCCAGACACTCAAATACCGGATATCCACCGGACGTGACGTCACCCAGCCAATGGGATGTCCGTAGCCCACAGATGGCATTGTGGGAACTGGACTCTCATGATTGCAGTGCGCACGCGCGGCGTATCCAGGCATCGCTGTCATGCGCAGTAATAGCTAAAATTAAAAACAAGAGAGTATCAAGTTAAGCAAGCTGTGGTTACCATACATTGAAGTACCGGTTATTATAATAAAGGCCCTGGGCCGAATGTATCATATGTATATATACAGTGGATAATCACTAATTCATTTGTTTAGGTGATAATGTATCGTTAACATGTTCTTGCATATGAAAATTTAATGAAAACAACTATTAAAAACAAGTAAAGGCAGGGGTTATTCATGTCTATTTTCCAATATATTAAAGTGTATCATATTGAATTCAATCTATGGTGTGCATGTCACAGAAGTGCAAGAAAGACATATACATATCCAATCCGGGGATATTGTTGTAGCCATGACAATATTCTTTATATTATTCCCCATATGTCATTGAAATCCCAAGTATTCTGATTTTTGATTAGAATATAATTTTCTAACGGAGTGTATATTAAATGTAAACAGGTATAAAATACATTGATGTTCATACCATGAAACGTGCAGATTATGTCATAGAGTAGATTAGTATTTTGTATTGTTAATATACACAAACATGTGTATGCATCCCTTGATCTTAGTCAGGGATGAGCAATTGTAGTTCAGAGTAGTGTCAAATATAAGATGGAGGCGCTACGACAATTACATGATGTTAATTCATACCAAACCCTCAAAGCTGATCCTACTGATGTATTTTTGGTACAGTTAAATAATATTCTTGATTTTGGTGTCATCCTGCAGGTTCTGAGCGAGAAAGAAAAAAGCTTCCTGTCGGTCCAGAGTCCTGTCATCCCCATCTTCCACCATCTCCCAAAGATCCATAAAACTCTGGTTGACCCTCCCGGTCGACCTATAATATCGAGTATTGGATCTTTGGGAGATGGATTATCAAGGTACATTGATATTTTTTTGCAGCCACTGGTTCACGAACTTCCGTCATATCTTCAAGATTCCACTGATTTACTCAACTTACTTTCATCTTTCACTTGGTCTCCTAATTATTTGTGGGTTACCCTTGATGTCACATCCCTCTACACAATTATCGATCATTCACAAGGGATTACAGCAACACAACACTATCTTAACCACTCGTCTCTATCACCAGCACAGAACACATTTATTTTAGAATCCATTCTATACTTACTCACTCACAATTATTTTTTGTTTGACACCACTTACTACTTACAGACACGAGGCACGGCTATGGGTACTTCATTTGCACCCTCTTATGCAAATTTATTTATGGGTTATTGGGAGCACTTACACATCTTTAGTCACAATAACTCCTTCCGTAATAATATTAAATTCTATCGGAGATATATTGACGACTTGTTTCTAATCTGGGAAGGTGACACAAGATCACTGACGAAGTTTGTGGACCAACTAAACAAAAACAATTATAATTTGCAATTCACTTACTCTTATCACCATCAAAAAATTGAGTATTTAGACTTATCGCTATATGTTGATTCATGTCAATCTATTCAATCCAACATATATAGGAAATCAAACTCACGGAACACTTTCCTTAAAGCAGATAGTGGTCATCCCCGTTCCTTAATCAAAGGTATACCAAAGGGACAATTTTTAAGGCTAAAACGTATCTGCTCAACCACAGATCAATTTATAAATCAATCCAAAAAACTAGCTATAAGATTTCTCAACAGAGGATACAACAAAAAGGACCTACAGGGAGCTTTCGAATACGCATACTACACTCCACGTAAAATCTTACTGAATAAAAAGAAAAAGACATTAGATTGTGATAAAACTAAAACACCTTTATTTTTCATTACTCAACACAGTCGACATGCCAATTCTATCCGCTCTATAGTATCCAGACACTGGACCATTCTGACATTAGACACTAAGCTCAAACCACATGTTGAGGAACTACCAAAATTTGTATTCAAAAAAGCAAAAACATTGTCAAATTATATTTCCCCTAGTCTGTATAAAAATTCACAGAAAAAAAAAAAAACCAAGGGCTTTATTCCCCCGACAGGGTTCTTCAAATGTGGCTTTTGCAAAGCGTGCACATATGCCAAATCTATCAAGGCAATAAATTCAAAAATCAATAACCAAAAAATCAGACTGAGAAGCTTCATTACATGTAACACTAGCTACGTCATATATGTCTTGACATGTGGTTGTGGCATGAGCTATGTAGGCCGAACGATACGTCCATTAAAACTTAGAATGATGGAGCACATTAGAAGTATAAAGAACAGGGATCAGAGGTTCCCGGTGGCAAGACATTTTCTGGAATGTCCACAAGGGAAATTAAATCTTCTCACTTTCAGTGGGATAGAACATATCCCACTCCCAGTCAGACGTGGAGATCGTCAGAGCATCCTAAACAAGAAGGAAATGTTCTGGATCTTCACACTTGATACCATGACACCAAAAGGTATCAACGTCGACTGGGAGATAAAACATTTTCTTTAATATATCTCTCAAGGGATCCTTTTATTCAGGATCTTCTCCTAAGGATCTTTTTGAGAAATAAATCATCTTTTTATAAAATACAATTCCTTTCGATACACATCCCTTGAAGGAAACCTCTTACGGGTTTTCCTGGCATTGGGAATCTCAGAATCCAAATGCCCCTTTGTGTGTCCATCCATTCATGTTTGCACGGCACAAAAAGTGCTCATCCATATATTGTTCGGACCTATAGCTCAGCCAGAACACAGTCGTTACTAAATATTGTTCATCCCTGACTAAGATCAAGGGATGCATACACATGTTTGTGTATATTAACAATACAAAATACTAATCTACTCTATGACATAATCTGCACGTTTCATGGTATGAACATCAATGTATTTTATACCTGTTTACATTTAATATACACTCCGTTAGAAAATTATATTCTAATCAAAAATCAGAATACTTGGGATTTCAATGACATATGGGGAATAATATAAAGAATATTGTCATGGCTACAACAATATCCCCGGATTGGATATGTATATGTCTTTCTTGCACTTCTGTGACATGCACACCATAGATTGAATTCAATATGATACACTTTAATATATTGGAAAATAGACATGAATAACCCCTGCCTTTACTTGTTTTTAATAGTTGTTTTCATTAAATTTTCATATGCAAGAACATGTTAACGATACATTATCACCTAAACAAATGAATTAGTGATTATCCACTGTATATATACATATGATACATTCGGCCCAGGGCCTTTATTATAATAACCGGTACTTCAATGTATGGTAACCACAGCTTGCTTAACTTGATACTCTCTTGTTTTTAATTTTAGCTATTACTGCGCATGACAGCGATGCCTGGATACGCCGCGCGTGCGCACTGCAATCATGAGAGTCCAGTTCCCACAATGCCATCTGTGGGCTACGGACATCCCATTGGCTGGGTGACGTCACGTCCGGTGGATATCCGGTATTTGAGTGTCTGGCGCTCAGGTATTGTCACTCTTTGAGAAAGCTCGAGTACGAGTGAAACGCGTTAGAGGTGCAGGGGCTTTCTTCCCTCCTCTTAATTTTTAAACCATGTTTGAATAAAGGATTTTTTTGACAGTACAGTCCAGCCTCTTGGAGTATTTCCTGCACCGTAGTGCCCGCTGACTCATCTTCCCTCCCGGTACAAGGTGATTTCGTTCATCAGCAAAGATGGAGACTTTGCTCTCGATCCCAACCTCAAGGTCATTAATAAACAAGTTAAAAAGCAGGGATCCCAGTACCGATCCCTGAGGTACTCCACTCACGACTTTAGCCCAACCTGAAAAAGTTCCATTTATGACAACCCCCTGTTGTCTGTCCTTTAACCAGTTTTCAATCCAGGTGCATATATTATTACTGAGTCCAATTTGCTTTATTTTGTACACCAACCTCTTGTGTGAAACCGTATCAAAAGCCTTTGCAAAATCTAAGTAGACCACATCAACTGCATTACCCTGGTCTAAATTCCTACTTACCTCCTCAAAGAAACAAATAAGGTTAGTTTGGCAAGATCTATCCTTCATAAATCCATGCTGACTATTACTAATAATTTTGTTTTCAGATATTCCTGAATATTATTCCGTATTAAACCTTCAAGTAGTTTCCCTACTATTGAAGTCAGGCTTACAGGTCTGTAATTTCCCGGTTGTGATCTAGCTCCCTTTTTAAATATAGGCACCACATCTGCTTTACGCCAATCTTGTGGTACTGAGCCTGTGGAAATTGAGTCCTTGAATATTAAATATAATGGTTTTGCTATTACTGAGCTTAACTCCTTGAGAACTCTTGGATGTATACCATCGGGGCCAGGTGCCTTATTTACTTTAATTTTTTCAAGTCGCTTATGAACTTCTTCCTCACCAATTGTTCATTAATATGGATTTGAATTTTAAATAAAATAAAAGACTCTATAAATGAGCCAATGATTACTTGAAACACTGTGTTGGCCAGGGAGCATACACAGTATACAGTATAAAATGCCCTTTAAGTTTTGGGTAGTGGGGGAGACCACACAATGCTGGTGGAAAATCTCCAGCTTGTGACCAGGTTGTACAGAATAGTACCAGTAGAAGAGTCCTTAAAACATGGGTGTCTGTGATAATCTATTGCTAGGTGCAAAGGGCTGGGATGTCAGGTATAGAAGGTTAACCAGGAAGGCAAGGAGGAAAACTCAGTGGCTGGGCTTGGCAGACAGCAAGCCCAACCAAAGGAGCAGGAGACACCACAGTTAAGTACTGTACAAACAAAAGAGTAAAAAAAAATAGAAAAGGCACAATAGTAAGGTAATTTGCAGCAATGAAAAATCGCTTAATAAGCAGCCAGTTCAGGCCATATGCTTGGTAGAGATGTGTAAATGTGCTAAAATTTTGATTTGCATAATTTGTTTGCGTTTTTGCTTACGTTTTTAATAAAAGTTCACAGTACTCAGGATTGTGCAAAAATACAGCAAATTCTATAAATCGCCATAATTACACAAAAGAGGCAGTTTAAAAGGGGTAATTTGGTCTGAATCATGTTACCTGCACATTGACTGTTAAGGCTTGGCAAATTTACTTTGCTAAATTCGTAGGTTTTGGGGGAAAAATTGCAAACAAAAAACATAATTTTTTTCTTGATTTGGAGTCATAGAATAGATTGCTAGTTTTCTGCTCGAGCTAGCAAAGCCGGCTGTAAAATTCTTAGGTACTTAAAGGCAGAGTGATTCCACTGCAATTAATTAGTTTCCTGAAGCATGGGAGATACTGGAAATGCTACCCTTACATGACAAATAATGCAGCCATTAAACAATGAGTGTACAATGAAGCAAACAAATATTATTTTAGTATAAATATATTCATTTTAGCCGCAGGAAAACAAATTACATAATAAAAGTAGCAGGTGTTCACAATTATGTATACTGGATGATTTCGCTGTTAAATTATATTCTTGTTCTAATAAAATAAAAGCAGACTTCCAGGTTGTTAAGGAAACTGATACTCATGGAATTGTAGTAATTTGTCCAACATTACAGTGTTTCTGACGCCAAAGTTAAATTTACAACGTATATCAAAAATATAATTGAAACCACTACGGTTAGGCTTACGAGTGTTTCTCTCAGAGCCTTGGGGGTAGTGTGGGTAGTTCCTCTCTACACATTGAACTTTTTTGCACAATATTTTCCTCTATGGAGATATGCAAAAGGTTCGCAAAATTGTAATTGTTGTTTTTTCACATTTTGGGGGGGATTTATTTAAAAAACGAACTACTTTGCACATCTCTGCTACACGCACACGCGCACACACACGCACGCTCTTGATAAAGGATCCAGAGGTTAGCCGAGACATTGGGCCAATAAAATATATATTTTTTGCATCTTGTTATTTATGGTGTGCCTATCCTTTTTTATTTTTGTCCAGTACCTTTTATAGGTACTCTGATAGCAGCACCCTCTCCAGTAGTCAGGTTTATACTATTTAAGTGTGTGCCCCAATTCCTTCACTATGTACAGTATATGCAGACAAGATACTACAGAGAGAGAAATCTGAAATAAATGAAACAAGTCTTTAGGTTAAAAAAAAAACTGAGTACCTCTATATTGCAAAGGAACAGACAAAAGAACATGGGATAGGAAAAGTCACTCTTGCTATAGGAGCGATAAAGCGAGCAGAGAGAAATATCGGGCATAGATCCATAATGCAAACAATGAGTATGTGAGAAGTGCAGATTGTGTATAGTGTGCAAATGTAAATTGGATTTTATTTTTATAGTAAAAACATTGATTTTATTTGACTTTACTAAGTATCATAATACTGCTGCAACTGTACGTTAGCTCAGTCTTTAACTTAATTCTAATACAATGATTAGACCCCTGAGTTAATATTGATCTTACCTTTAAAATAAACGTAGCTAGTAAACAGGAGGTTGGTCGATGCATCTACAGACGTCAACGCATATCTGCTTATTTTAAAGGACCGAGCTTTTAAGAATTCATTGATTGCGTCTATAGCCCTGAGTGGATTTCTAAAATCTACAGCTGAAACATAAAATTCATCTGCTGAAGGAACCAAGTTGTGTACAAACATTTCTGATAAGGGGACCCCTGTGGAGACAAACATGCATGCCATCTTTGATGCATCAATATTATCATCTTTGGAAAACAAAAGGTTGTCAATGGTTTTGAGTGTTGAAAAAACTTTCAGACCGTCCACTCTAGGTGAGCAGTTTCCCAACGGGTCCTCAAATCCTAACAACTTTTGCAGGTCAGTGGAAGTGTGCTTAGATGCACCTAGGTAAAAAGACAGCAATGACCCAAATAGGTTGGTGTTGGACATAAGGACTGTGTCAACTTTGTGTGTTTTCCTCCATGCATTAAAAGTCCGAAAGCCGAGATCATTTACTAGTGATGTCAAATAACGTAATTTTCCACTTTCCTCGATTTCTACCTGCTTTGTTTCTAAAGATATTCTGCCTTGCAAGTTTTCCACTTTAGGAACAATCTTTGACTCAATGGCGATGGGAGTGATCATCTTTTCTATGTTAGTGGTGTCGTTTTGTTTTTCAATTTTCACACATTGACTTTTGTCGTAAGCGTAGAGATTGAAAGGGTGAATATAGACACGGTTGCCTACTGAAAAACTAATGCATGCAGCCAAGTACAGCAAGATGGTTTGAAGATTCATCATTGATTTCTATTGGTAAACAGTAGAATTCTGAAAAGAAAAAGAAAAACAATCTTTTAGGTTTTTTTCACTCAAAATTAAAGTTTGTATGATTGTCCAAGACAAGGATATTCAGGATTTGTCCTGCACAAACAAGGTTTAAATTATCTCACACACACACATATATATATATATATATATATATATATATATATATATATATATATATATATGTTTGTAAATGACATTTGCCTGTTTATATTGGTTAGTGTCAATCAAAACAAAAAAGTGACAGATAGTAGGGTGGCCTGTAGGGGCATTGAGGGACATACTAAGCTAATATTTAACATTTGGTGTTTTTATTTAATCACTGGTATTATTTATTTTCTCTACATATGCCCTTTTGTTTTTGTTTATACAGTACATGTAGGCAGATACTGGAGGACTTAAAGAAATAGCTGATATAGATGCTTTTCTTATAATTTTTTAGCTGGTAGCCCACTGACTTTCGGCTGTAAGCTTCAAGACTAAATAGCTGGATTCACCAATGCCATTTTTGTAGTGGACTCAAAGCCATTGGGGCTGATTTATTAAACTGGAAAATGATATACACCTCACCATATTCATTAACCCTTTATTTCATGACCAAACTGTTCAAAAACATAAGTTGTTTTTTTTTGTTTGTTTTAAAGTAATTCGGTTCTAGCCATGCAATTTCGAACAATCCTACGGAAATAAGGCAAACTCAGAAATATTAATTTGACCAACCTATTCATTAAACTGTAAGTTTGCAAATTACCCAGGAAAGCACAGCCAGAAATCTTGTCCAGCGAAATAGGGCTAGTATAGAGGAGAGATGACAAATCTGTGAACGCACCTGAGACACGTAGGAAAAGTGCTGTTTGCAATAATTTTAATATATGTTAAAAATTTAGGGTCTCAGTTGCACAGTTAAGATTATAAACTTCTTGGTAACCACATTGTCCATTAAGTGATGCATGTGTAACGGGTTTTCCCCCACCCACTCGCAGATAATACTGTGGAGGTGTAGGAACATGCAAGGTTACTCAGGTGTGGTGCATTACCTGTTGGCTCACAGGAGGGCTGAGCTTCCGCCACGGGGAACCTGGGGTACATACATCTTATACATCTCTAGGTGCAACGCCTCCACCTGGGAGGGATCCCAACGGAGTGGGAGGAGGCCCTCACAGGAAACAACCACACAAAGCGAACAAATGTAAAACAGGACTGGCTTTACTGCATGACAAACCGTATCTGCATACATCAACACAACCTTCATGCGCCACGGCGGACGCTAACCACACTGGGCGTCACGGCGGACCCTACCACCTCTGGCGTCACGGCGGACGCTAATCACACTAGGCGTCACGGCGGACGCTACCACCTCTGGCGTCACGGCGGACGCTAATCACACTAGGCGTCACGGCGGACGCTACCACCTCTGGCGTCACGGCGGACGCTAACCTCCTACAGAGTGATCCCACCCCGTGTCCAGTAACCCCCACCCAAATGTCTCGCACCCCCAAAGTCAAATACCACTGTGCATGTGTATGTGTGACTGCGCAGCCACTATGTCTGGTGATAGGCCTGGTTGGTGCACGTGAGTTGCAGGTTACCTGCCCGGGCTCCAGCCACGGGTACCGCGATATCACTGGAGATCCGCCCGATCCGACGTTGTCCTCCACACCGCGTTGGGTGAATTCCAGCGCGGATAATATCACCTTAGTCCCAGGGTCTTTGATGGTGTTCTGAGCCCAGAACCCACCTCGCAGGGCCGCACGGCTTTAGCACTGTGTCCCTGACTAAGTTACCAATAAATGGGGCAGTATCCCTATCTAGGGCCTGTCCCTATACTCCACAAGCTATTAAGTGACTCAGGACCTAACTGGGGGCCTGGGGGCTGCTGGCCTAATGCAGAGGGTCACTGACCCCTGCATCCACCTCTTACCCCTAGCTGGTCCGGATCCTGACTGCCTGCGTGGCTGCAAACCCCGCGAATTGTATCCATATCTTCCCAGGCAAATCCTTCAGCCCTATTGGCTCCCTGGCGTCATGTGGCTCTGCCCATGTGCACCCTGGGGGCTGTCCTTCCCGCCTTGCGCACGCGCGAGCTGTTGGGGGCCTCTCGCGCTAGCTAGCCTCCTGCGCATGCGCAACAGCGCTGAACATGGCGGCGCCCTGTTTCCCGAGCCGCCGGTACCCTCGCAACGCGACCGCGGCCTTAGTAACGGCCCGATCGCGTCCCCGGCAACCGGCCCGCTGCTTGCCTAGCAACCGCTCCGCTCGCGTTCCCGGCTACCGGCCGCAACTCCCAGGTACATGCTGCTCGCGCTGGCAGAAGGGGGCGGGCAACTATACCACGGGGGGACCTGGCTACATCCTCCCCCTGGTGAAAAACCCCAACGACCTCGCTTGGGATAATTAACTCAAACCGTACAGAAATTATATAATAAAAATGCAATAAAATATATAACTTAGCACAGGTATAACTCTAAACGAGGTTGCATAACTCGGTGAGCATCACAATCACAGACTGTATCTTACTCCGAGAACACTGCTGAGCCTCATAATGGGGTGCCCCCATTTGATCATAGGTTACCCGAGTTGGAGGGTACCTGTCCCTTTGGCTCCTACGGAGTTGTTCTTCAGCAACTCCCTCTGGGGAGTAATAAGTACAGTCCTGAGGCTCAGCCTCTTCCCTTGAGGGGAGAAATGTCTCTGAACAGTCTCTGTTAGGCACAAAGCACGGGCTCTGTGGATCCAAAGGCTGGCCTGTTGATGCCACCTTAGTAGGCATTGGCCTACGGGGCCCCTTACCCATAGCTCCTCCGGGAGATGCCCCTTCTGTGGAATAGTCCCTTTGAGAGGGTCCCTCCATAGGGTCTTCAGGAGTTTCAGAGTGGGTCTCGTTATTTACAGTCTCTTGACCCACCTCTGATAGATCGGACTCACCGTTGAGCGGTGTGGCCTGTATTTCTTCTTCTTCGTCTCCCACTTGGGGGATAAGGAGAAGGTGATTACGATGCCAAACCTTTACCCGGCCGTCTGTGTCTTTCATGCGATAGACCGGGAGGCCGGGCATCTGTGACTCTACCTCATATACGCCATCTCTCCATCGGTCTGCCAGTTTATGTTTTCCGGGGACTCCCAAATTACGAAGTAACACAGCGTCCCCAGGACGTAACTCTCGATACTTGACTTTGTTGTCGTATCGTCTCTTATTGCCAGCATTCAGTTTAGCTGTAGACTTCTCAGCCTGTTGGTAAGCTCGCTGCAAACTGTCCTTTAGCCTTTGCACATACTTGAAATGGGTAGCATTGTGTATCCCATCCGTTGAGACTCGAAGACGCACATCTACGGGGAGTCTTGCCTCCCGCCCAAACATGAGGAAGTACGGGGAGAACCCAGTGGACTCATGGCGAGTACAGTTGTACCAACGTTTCTACGTGACGACTCCATTCAGTTTTCTGCGTTCCCTTCAGAGTTCCAAGCATGTCCAACAGGGTCCTGTTGAATCGTTCAGGCAAAGCATCTCCTTCGGGGTGGTACGGAGTCGTCCGGGATTTGGCGACGTTCAGCATTTTAAGTAATTCTCGGATCAGAGTACTCTCAAAATCTCGCCCTTGGTCGGAGTGGAGTCGGTTTGGAAGACCGTAATGAACGAAGAACTTTTCCCATAGAACTTTCGCGACCGTGATAGCCTTCTGGTCTTTTGTGGGGAAGGCCTGTGCATATCGGGTGAAATGGTCCGTGATGACCAGCACGTTACCGATACCTCGGCTATCAGGTTCGATACATAAAAAGTCCATACACACCAAGTCCATTGGACCAGAACTCTTCAGATGGGCCATGGGAGCTGCTCTGGTAGGCAACGTCTTGCGTTGAACGCACCGGGCACAACGGCGGCAGTGTTGTTCCACCGCTTCCCGCATCTTGGGCCAGAAGAACCGGTCTCGGACTAGCCCAAAAGTCTTCTCTACACCGAGATGCCCGTGTTCATCGTGTAGGGACTTCAACACCAGGTATTGTAAGTTCTTAGGTAGGACTAGTTGTCTCCTATCCGGGTGGTTGTGGTATTGCACCACCCGATAGAGCAAGCAATTGTCTATTTCAAATTTGTCCCATTCTCGCATGAGTAAGGCCACCAAGTCATTGGGCGCACGTTTCAGAAGGGCTGGGTTCCTCTTTTCAACGGCGTGCCGGATGATACTAGCGACCGGATCTCGAATTTGGTAGTCTACCAGATCTTTCCACCGGAACACCTTGTCATGCGTGAGGTGTATCCCTTTTGGGTCGCAGTAGGCGGCGGGGACAGCCTGCGACTGGCATCCCAAGGAGTCGGCCACTCGTAACTCGGAGAAGGCCACTTGGTCATTAACTATGGCTGCAGTTTTACACATAGCCCGCACTCCGGGGCCGGGAAGTTCTTCCCATTCCTCGTCATCGGGGGGTAGCGAGTAGTCCTGGCCTTCGGGAGAGGGCATCCGCCCCAATATTCAATGGCCCCGGCTTATACTTCAAGGAGAAGCGGTAGTTACTGAGGGCGGCCTGCCATCTGTGGCCGGCTGCAACTAATTTGGCCGACGTATTGATGTACGTGAGGGGATTGTTATCCGTCCTTACCTCGAAGGTGACACCGTACAAGTAATCGTGGAGCTTCTCGGTGATCGCCCACTTGAGAGCCAGAAACTCCAACTTGTGGACGGGGTATCTCTGCTCACTGGGTGTCAGACTGCGGCTGACGTAGGCTACAGGCCAAAGACCTTCAGGGTGCTTCTGATGCAGGACAGCACCCAGTCCATTGAGACTGGCATCCACATGCAGGACATACGGTTGTTCTGGGTCAGCATATGCAAGCACTGGTGCTTCAGTCAGACTTTTCTTCACGTTCAGGAAGGCCCGTTCACACTCCGGCGTCCACTTATCGCCAAACGGTTGACGGGCCGACGTGGCCTTTCTCCCAGTATCTTCAGGGTATATCTTCAGCAAATTGTTCAGGGGTTTAGCTCGACTAGAGTACCCTTCCACGAACCGACGGTAATACCCACAGAAACCGAGGAAGGACCGCAGTTCCGTGACATTATCGGGACGTGGCCAGTTCACCACAGCTTCTACCTTGGCTGGATCAGTAGCAATCCCCTGGACAGACACGATGTGTCCCACGTAGGTCACCGAGGTGTGACAAAACCTACACTTGTCGAGTGATAGCTTCAACCCTTCTTGGCCAAGACGATCTATCACCTTCAGCAGCCTCTCCTCGTGTTCTTCTAAGGTCTTCCCGAAGACAATGATGTCGTCCAGGTAAACCAGACACTCCCGGGGAATCATGTCTCCGATAGTCTTTTCCATCAACCTTTGGAACGTAGCAGGCGCCCCACATATACCTTGGGGCATACGGGTGAATTGATAGAATCCCAGGGGGCAGACGAAAGCTGTTTTCTCCTGGTCTTCCGGCATCATGGGCACCTGATAGTACCCTGATCGGAGGTCAAGCACGCTAAACCAGTGACTCCCATTCAGCGCATTCAGGATCTCTTCAATGCGCGGAAGGTTGTATTGATCCGGGATTGTGCGATTGTTCAGTGTTCGGTAGTCGATACACAGTCGTACGGACCCGTTCTTTTTCCGCACCACCACTATGGGCGACGCGTAAGGTCCTCGTGATTCCGTCACAATCCCAGCGGTTTCCATGTCTTGTATGGCGTTCCTCACATCGTCCACATCCCGAGGGGCAAGGCAACGAGAACGTTCCCGGAACGGAGTGGCATCACTCATCCGAATGGTATGTTGGGCACTGCGGCTGCACCCCACATCCATCTCGCTCGTGGAGAACACATGTCGTCGTTGCAGCAACTGGGTGGTCAACCGCTCTTTCCACTCTGTGGACAGCGTCGACTCGCCGAAATTGAAGTCCAGATCGACTATCTGCTCGTGCGCGGCCGCCGCCTTCACCTGAGGCGTGGCTCCCACCGGGCTGACCGGATATATGCATCCCAACTTCTGGTCGACATCAAACTCCATCGGAAAGGGGGAGAGATTCTGCACATACACGTGGGTTCGAATAGGGATCTTAGCCGTCCATTCCCTCACTTCGGGTAGTACTCTATACCCTCGCTGAACCTCTTCTTCTTCAGGCTCACTCTCCAGCGAGAACAGTTGGTCGTTCTGGTCTCGGTCAGGATAACAACACCAGACGGCCATCTTTTGCACTCCCCCTGGTAATATGGTCGTCAGTCCTCGTTGACGATTGTAGAGGTCCCCATGACGCTCCAAGGCATATACCCGGTGGCACTCTTCTCGTAAGATGGGGTCTAGGAGCGAATCGGCCAGCGGCAACTCGTTGGTCTCTTTCAAGTAAGCTCGGATTATAGCCTGCACTATGTCCGCATTGGTTCCCAAGATGATGGGGTATTTGCAATGGTCGTGGGGCTCCGGGCATACCATGGCCGCTACCTGCATAGGGTGCTTCTTGCCGGTGTTCAGTTGGAGTATGTCCAGCTGGACCCTTGCAATCCCATCGATGGGGTAGTCTTCATTACTCAATCCCCTAACCTTCATATGTTCGGCCAGCCTCAGAGGGCAGTGTTGAAGGTGCTGGTCATAGAACTTGCGATATATTATGGTCACTTGTGACCCGGTGTCCAATAGAGCCGAGGCGTATATCCCTTCTATTACCACGGGCATGATGGCCGCTGGGCCCACTTGACTGCAAGCTTCACCGGGTGAGGCGTCCTCACTGGGGCCAGCGTCAGCAGGGGAATCCGTGGTTCCCTGAGGGGTGTTCACCTCAGGCTCGATGGTCTGGGCTCGGCATACCATCGATCGGACTGTGCTTCTTCTGTCGGGAGGTTTTTCTTCCGGTTGGTCCTTCTCCTCCGGACAATAGTACGAGATGTGGCCCTTCTTCCCGCAGTTGTAGCAAGATACCTCACGGCGGTCCGGTCGACATTTATACGTGGATGAGGACCGCTCAGAACTACGACTTTCCCAAACAGATGACTTGGGGGTCGCTTCCTCCTCTGGTGTGGAAGGTTTCTTACTCTTTGGGGCCGAGGGGGCCACAGGGTCATTCTTGGGGGTAGTTTTGGGTTTCTTTGATTCATGGAAATGGCGCTGCACTTCATGGTCTCTTATGTAATCCATTAGTTCCCCGTATTTAGGGGATACTGCCGCGACCGGGGCGGCCCGCATCATTATAGCTATGTTGTGGTCAGGCAACGACCCCTTGAGTAACTGTTTGAACCGGTATCGGTCCGCTTCGGCCGCGGAAATGATATGCTTGTCCAGGAGGGTGCCCAGGGACAGCTGTAGGTCACAAACGAAGGCAGATAAATCTTGTCCTTCACGTTGTCGGAGGGCTTTGAATTGAGCCAGTAGCTCATCTTCGTCGTCTTTTCTGGCAAAGAATTTAATTAGCATTTCCACTAGTTCCTGGGCAGTATCTTCTCCTTCCACGCTCCGGTGCGCACGCACTAACCGAGCGGCGGGGCCTCGGAGGCACTCGACCAGTCTTTGTCTCTTGCTGGCTTCAGAACACGACCACTCCTCTATGATTTGAAGCGTATGGTCCCTCCATGCCTCGATCCCCTCTTCTCCCGTGGGCGTCGGCAAAATCCCAGAAAAGGCCTTGAGTTTCCAGTAGTTCTGTGCTTGGGTCGAAATGGTTACAGCTTCTACTAGTTGGGAGGCTATCGTGTTCACGTCAAGATTCCCACTAAGGGCCTGACTACTGCTCCCAGTTCCTACGCTAGGCATGGTTGGGGTCCTGCCAGGCCGTTGATCAGGGTTGGGTGGGATGAGCGGGCTCCCTGCCCAGCTGGCGATACCTCCTAATCCGCTTGGGGTGAAAGAGACCCTAGGGGGGTGCACCCGGTGAGGCGTACTGGTCACTCGTTGGCTCGGGTGTAATCCAGTACTAGTGGACGCTTCTTCAGGAGATTGAGAGTCAGAGTAGATCATGCGGCAGTCCTCTGCGGAGGGCTCGGGTAGGTTAAATACATGGGGGCCGTTTCTAAGCATATGTCACTCATGGTGAACAGGAGACAGGTGATCCCTCGGCCAGCAACATCCAGTTTATAGTCTATCACCCGGGCGGTGGCCAACCCCGGGCAACTTCTTACTTGCGTGCGCACTGTAGATAAGTCTGTATCAATTGCTACCCCGGTCACTGCAACCGCGCGTCTTGGGGATACTTGGTGCGCTAAGGCCCAGGCATGGACATCCTGCGGTGACGGCACGGACATGATGAAAATATGGATCGGACAATTTAGAGAAAAAAAAACGGAACAGGGCACCCCAGGACTTGCTCTCAGCAGCGCCTCCAAATGTAACGGGTTTTCCCCCACCCACTCGCAGATAATACTGTGGAGGTGTAGGAACATGCAAGGTTACTCAGGTGTGGTGCATTACCTGTTGGCTCACAGGAGGGCTGAGCTTCCGCCACGGGGAACCTGGGGTACATACATCTTATACATCTCTAGGTGCAACGCCTCCACCTGGGAGGGATCCCAACGGAGTGGGAGGAGGCCCTCACAGGAAACAACCACACAAAGCGAACAAATGTAAAACAGGACTGGCTTTACTGCATGACAAACCGTATCTGCATACATCAACACAACCTTCATGCGCCACGGCGGACGCTAACCACACTGGGCGTCACGGCGGACCCTACCACCTCTGGCGTCACGGCGGACGCTAATCACACTAGGCGTCACGGCGGACGCTACCACCTCTGGCGTCACGGCGGACGCTAATCACACTAGGCATCACGGCGGACGCTACCACCTCTGGCGTCACGGCGGACGCTAACCTCCCACAGAGTGATCCCACCCCGTGTCCAGTAACCCCCACCCAAATGTCTCGCACCCCCAAAGTCAAATACCACTGTGCATGTGTATGTGTGACTGCGCAGCCACTATGTCTGGTGATAGGCCTGGTTGGTGCACGTGAGTTGCAGGTTACCTGCCCGGGCTCCAGCCACGGGTACCGCGATATCACTGGAGATCCGCCCGATCCGACGTTGTCCTCCACACCGCGTTGGGTGAATTCCAGCGCGGATAATATCACCTTAGTCCCAGGGTCTTTGATGGTGTTCTGAGCCCAGAACCCACCTCGCAGGGCCGCACGACTTTAGCACTGTGTCCCTGACTAAGTTACCAATAAATGGGGCAGTATCCCTATCTAGGGCCTGTCCCTATACTCCACAAGCTATTAAGTGACTCAGGACCTAACTGGGGGCCTGGGGGCTGCTGGCCTAATGCAGAGGGTCACTGACCCCTGCATCCACCTCTTACCCCTAGCTGGTCCGGATCCTGACTGCCTGCGTGGCTGCAAACCCCGCGAATTGTATCCATATCTTCCCAGGCAAATCCTTCAGCCCTATTGGCTCCCTGGCGTCATGTGGCTCTGCCCATGTGCACCCTGGGGGCTGTCCTTCCCGCCTTGCGCACGCGCGAGCTGTTGGGGGCCTCTCGCGCTAGCTAGCCTCCTGCGCATGCGCAACAGCGCTGAACATGGCGGCGCCCTGTTTCCCGAGCCGCCGGTACCCTCGCAACGCGACCGCGGCCTTAGTAACGGCCCGATCGCGTCCCCGGCAACCGGCCCGCTGCTTGCCTAGCAACCGCTCCGCTCGCGTTCCCGGCAACCGGCCGCAACTCCCAGGTACATGCTGCTCGCGCTGGCAGAAGGGGGGGGGCAACTATACCACGGGGGGACCTGGCTACACATGCATTCATGGCCACTATTGAAACCAAGATCCTAATAATCATCAAACCTCACTTGAGCCTGCATAACTACCCATTGCATGCATAGAGACTCGTAACCTAGAAAAAATGGTTATCTCCTTTCACCTCATTCCTTGGGGCATCTAACATCCTATCCAGGGGTACCTGCCTCCATAACCCATCCCTACTACCTCTAAACTGTAGCATAAATCAATTGATATAACCACGTGTTTATTTCAACCAATCGCATTGTTTCATTTATAACATGGGCACGAACCACGTGGTAGGTGAGGGAGACAAGGTAAATATTTTTTGAAAATTGTTTAAACATTTAATTTTTTCATCCTTAAGACATGGAGTGTTTTGGAGGGTTTATACAGGTTCAACTTTTTTCTTTGCTTTTAAAGTTATGATGCAATGAATAACCAACAGATAAATATAAAGAACAGCAAGTATGTGATAAATATGAACTTCAAAGGGCGTGGATAAATGACATATGTTTGTTTATTTGCATAGTATGATTGTAATGGAAATAATTATTTTAAGTGTAACGGAGTCTTTCAAAGGAAGTTCGTCACATACTTGTTTTTCTGGAGTGGTACAGAGGATTGTTTTTTGCTCCTCAGCAATATCGCGTTTGAGATATCCCACCAAAACGCGTTAGCAGCTACACTCACGCCCGCTACATTTAGTTCTAACGCGAGTGACTTGTTGAACTCAATTACATTTTAAAAAACAAACAAAAAAAACCTAGATTGAACTATGAAAACAAGCTTCCCGTTGCCTTATCATTAAACTGGGCTGAATAATGGTGCAAACATTTTTTTGGCTTCACGTTACCCAGGGTAAGGTTTAGCTTGTTCTATCTGGTTCCATCTGCTTTTATTTATCCTGCCTCTTAAATCGGTTTAAAGTCCAGGTCTAGAGTGTCATATACAAGCAAGCTATGACGATATTCACTAAAAATGTTTGCCAATATTATGATATTTAAGAATATTTTTTTAGTAATACCCTAAAAAGTAAGCATTAAAAATAACAAGGCGCTATTAATGATAAATAATATCTAATCTTATGTAAATTGTGCTTAAACTGTACTTTCTGCTTATTTTAAAGGTTTAATGTTTTTGTCTGTTAGAAGATAGCCCTTAGGAAAATAATTGATAAGGTAATCTTAATGGCCACCAAATATATGTTCAGGCTGTCAGTATTTCTAAGGTTCATTCTTCAGCATGTGTTTCCTTAACTAGCTGCATGTTGGAAAGGGTTAAATTTTAGGTTCATCTAATAAGTAATGTCACGTGGAATATATTTTTGAAACAGCTGAACAACTTTTCTTTAAAAAGCAGCAATCAAGTAAGAATTGCTAAATATGTGATAAAAAATACTGTCACATTTTTGGAATGATATTGCCAATTTTAATCCAATCTCATTACTGTAATTGCGTCTATGTCCTCAATCTTTGTAATTAATTCTCAGTGACTATAGTCAGATTAATTAGTGCTTCCTTTCAGATTCATCAGATCTCACCCACCTTTGTCCTTAGATTTTGTAAATTACAATAGTCAAATGGCGTATCTTTGTGAAGAGAGATAAAGGTCCCAAATACAACCCTATTTTCTTAAAATATGAATGCATATGAATCTGGCATCTATTTTAGGATATTGAACATTTTCAGCTCAGGGGCAGGTGATGGGCAATGTTTAGACAAGCATGTGCACGCATACAAATGTGACCAATGTTACTGAACACAATAGTATTCCTACTGTAGATATCATAGAGTATCAAAACCTCACGAAATAGAGAATGGAGCATGTCTTTATGTATGCATACTCGAACATGCATGCGTAGGGTTTATAAACTGGTGCTACTTCATAAGATGCCTCCCATTGAAGTCAATGGTCCATAATGTGTATTCTGGTGACAGAAAAGGTCTCATAGATTAGCACTGTTTAATAAATATGGCCCATTATCAGCACCATTGAACACAAATGTGCACTGTATGCATATGTTGTATAATGTACAATATGGTATCGTTAACTGCTGTGCAGCAATTGCCTAATGCTTTAGTTAATGGCCACCTGTATCTGCTTGGAATTTGCTGATTCAACTGGGCTTTCTGTGTGATTTTGGCAGACCAGCGCTATTCACACTTTACAGAATTAACTCCAAGTAACTTAATTTCTGACACCTTTTTTAAAAGGCGTTGGTCAAATAAAAACGATAATATAAAATGTTTATGTGATACTTAGGAACCTGTTGTATGCATCTTCTTTATAATATAGACATAAGCTAGGCAAGCAGAAAGGAAATGTTCTCCATTGATCTATTCTGATGCCTAACAAAGATTTAAAATGTTAGTGTAATATTACCATCATGTTAATTATTTCACAGTAATATATATGTGCACTTACGCAAACATTTTGCATTACACTGATATATATATATATATATATATATATATATATATATATATATATATATATATATATATTACTGTATATACATAAGCATATATATATATGTGTGTGTGTGTATTTATGGTACAACAGGTTGACATTAGAACCTAAAACCCTGAGCCTTTTCTTTTAAATTGAGGATTTTGAAATGGCTATTTCTTCAGTAGAATGATGTGTAAACAACGTACTTTTGTGCTTTTATATTAGCCTGAATATAAATGTAGTATCTATACTTTGTTATTCTAACTTCAGCTATATGGAATATACACATCAAAATTGGTGTACCTAAATATAAGTGTGTTTTTTCTGCGCACACTGATTTCCGTTATAGATAGTCTATATTACCTAATCCTTACAGTGTGTTGTACAAAGAGTATCACGTCAACATTAAAGATGTAGTGTACTTCTAACAACATAGCGGTTTACACACATGAATTTGAAGAGTCTGTACATACCTTTTAACAAAGCTCTCAGCTGAAGATACGTTCTTGATTTTGCCCTTGGTATCTGGGTGCAAACACATTTTTGCTTCAGATGTTATTTCAGCAGTTGCATAACTGCAGTTACTCATTAGCTACCTTTTGTATGCCCCTTGATCTGTTCAGAATGTTCTCAGTCACTGGATTTTTTTGTTTGTTTGTTATTGGTAATAGCATCATCCATCTCTTACCCAGCTGAGAGCAAACATAAGATAAATAATTTCTAACTCTGTCAATCAGTGTCTTTGTTGCCATTTCTTATTTTCGCTCTGTGTGGTGCATGAAATCTAAATAAACCTGCATGACATTTTGTGATGTTTAACAAGTAGGAGGTCCTGTCTGATTGCCTTTTATATCTTTCAATTTTCTTCACGAGTTCGACTTCCACTTGTGCTGAATTCAAGTATTTTTAATCATGTTGATCATTTAGATGAGATCAATTGTAGTGATACTAGGGGCCTCATGCAGTAAACGGCGATAAGGCCTATCTCGCCAGTTTTTTGGCAAATATGCCTACTGCGATTCAGTAAACCCCGTTAAGCTGGCGAGATAAGCAAATCTCGGGGAGGGGAGGGGGGGTTGGCGCAAAAAAAAATCTGCTGCGTGCTTGGCGATAAGCCCTATCTCGCCGCTCATCGCCAGCTTTTCAAACTCTCTGTATTCTAGTAGCCCGATCAGCATCTCGCTGCTGCTCGCTGCTCTAGAATGGAGAATTTTTCTCAAAATAGCCCTACCACAAAAAGTTGACAAGAAGCTGGGGCTGAGCGGCGAGACGGGACTTAGAAAAAATCAGGCCCTTTTCCTGCATCAGATTGCTGCTGATACCCATTAATATCAGCACTGGAGACCCCCGGCATGCATCCGATGCAGGAAAAATGCATTTACAGCCACTTCATTACATTAGCAGCCAACCGCTAAAGCAATACAGGGGTTAACCACCCGTGCCAGGCTTATTGTGGGTAGCGGGGGTGGGTGAAGGGGGTATTTGGCCCTTAGTGGGTGTTTAGGCCTTGCGGGGGGGTTGCGGGTGGACTTAACCCCTACATTACCTTAGCAGTTAATGAATAATGAAGGGGTTAACCTTCCCGCTACCCACCCGCAAGGCCTAAACACCCATCCTTGGGGCTAATACCCCCCTTCACCACCCCCGCTATCCACAATACAAAAAAACCACACTACAGCCCCACTACCCACCTCTTAGGCCCCAATAAACATTACAATATTTAATAAACACCAATACACAACTCACCCCATGCCCCCCATAATGTAAAACCATGATGTATTTTTTAACATACAGGATTCATACCCCAGACCTACGGTAGGACACGGTGGGCCCGACTGGTGTCCGCAGGCCACACAGTGCACCAGAGGGGGGTGCCCACAGGGTCAGGGGGTCTCTGGGAGGTCCCCGCTAGGTGCCGTGGGCCTCCAGGTGATCTCCGTGGGTCACTGTGGGCCCCAAATGTGTCACCTGTGGGGCCCCCGGTTCTTCCCCGCAGGTGTCCACCATGGGTCCGCAGGTGGTATCCGTGGGCGTCCGGGGGTCCTAAGGTGGTCTCCATATGTCCCTGCGGACCTAAAGTACCATCCCTGTATGTAAAAACATAAAACATGGGCTTACATTTCAATCAATCCCCCCCCCCACCCCAACACATACAGTTCAGTAATGGGCAAAATAACTATTGTCCAGATATGGATAATAGATTATTTGCCCATTATTAAATACAACATTAGCCAGCATAAATAAAGTAAATAAATACTGTTCTACTTACCACAGCAATATGCTGGCCAATCTCCTCATAATACAGCAGGTCCTGTCCTCCGTTAGCAGACAGCATACATACATAATAAATACATTCTAATGGGCCCTAACCCTTTCATCACCTTAGTGGTTAATAACCGCTATAGTAATTAAGGGGTTAACCCACCCTGCCCCGCTACCCACCCGGGAGGCCTAAGCACCCACCCCGGACCCACTATACCCACCCTGTACCCATTGATTAGAATAGTGGTACATCATACCCATATAATAATATGGGCATGATAAACCTCTATAGCACTCAATGGGCACCCTAATCAAAATAAATTAATGCACAAAACACACAATAATAAAACATAACAAAACTCCAAAAAAACACAATTCACTAATTAAAAACAATAGCCAGCTAATCCAATTAATACAAGCAATAACCAGATCAACAATGAATTAATTAAAACATTAACCAATCAAAGCACTAAATTAATAAAACAACTCAGAATTATTTCAAACAGTAACCAAACAAACCAATTAATTACTAAAACAACTCGGAATTAATTGTAACAGTAACCAATCAAAACAATTAATTAATACAACAGCAATTAATTAGTAGAAACGAACCTACCAAGAAATCAATTATTTAAAAATATCTGAAACACAACCATTAAACGTATTAGTCAACACAAGATATTAATTAAAATCAAAAAGCAATTGCAAACATATTATTTAAATAAAGCAGCAAAATACCAAAGAATGACATCCACATATTAGTGACATCGTAAAAATCACCATCCATACAGTACAAAGCCAGAAATGCCCAAAAAATATTGTCCTAATAATGTATTGATCTGTACCCTAAAGTGGTACAGATTAATACATTATCTGTCAATGTGCCCAAAAAAATAAATTTAAAAAATACAGATTCAATGTTAAAACCTGTAAAATAATACATTTACTAACATGCAATATTTAACTTACCATTAGAAGCGCTGGCCCTCCGACTCCCGGGGAAACAGGAAGCTCACGTACCTTGAAGGCCTCAAACAGCATACAATGCCATCCGCCATGAAGATCCGGCTCAGGTACCCAAATCTTCCTTCTTTAATCAGCTTCTTCTGTCTTCATCTGTCACTATTTCTTGATCTTCTTAATCTTCTGTCTTCATCTGTCAATCCATAAAATCCCATGGTAGATCCCAACCGATGTCTCATCGTCTTCTTGGGCTCAAATGAGGCGTCACGGCCTTAAATAGGACTTGTGATGTCACATTTGGGCTTGAACTGGTTTAACAGCCATCTGATTGGCTGTTAAAACCATGTGCCAACTTGAATTATTATTATTTTTTAAAGACGTCACTTAAAGGGAATGATGCCAGCCAATCAGAATGGCTGTGCTTCATTTCCCTTTAAGGTGACGTCACTAAATCCAAGATGGCCGGCGTCTCTTGGTATTTCAGCCAATGAGATCGTGGGAACCAATTCCCCAATCTCATTGGTTGTTGTATACCATGAGACTGAGTCCTTTTAGGTCAAGTATGTGACGTCATCCAAAGGGAGTCACATGGTATACAACAACCAAACAGATTGGGGAATTGGTTCCCACGATCTGATTGGCTGAAATACCATGTGGTGAGATATGCGCAGGGAGAGGCAGCTCTCTCTGTGCCGCTCGCAGCCAGATTGCACAGCGAGAAATTTGAGAGAGGCTGAGATTAGTTTTTCTGTCTCGCCGAGCGGTTTGGGCATTTTCCTGCCGCACGGTTTCAGTTGGGTTCAGATTTTTCCTGAATGCCGTGATAACTCATCTGACAAACCGTTCAGCGAGAACATGGCAAACCTTGCGATGTAGCAGCGAACTAATCAAGGCTACTAGCATTGGCTCCATAGCGTAATTTACTGGTGCATTTGCCTTCCTCCCTATCATCTTTCAGCTGCTTGTCGCGGCTGAGAAAATTTAATTTGAGTGTTTGTTGCAATACTCCGCAGTAATTATAGTAGACGCTAGTGTCTTCACAATCTAAATGCAATGTAACTGGTCCCTTATTCCCATTCTGTAATGATGCGCTCACCACAAACAAGGCGTGATAGCGAGGTTGAGGTGGGGCGTGTCTGGAGTGCAGATTGTTCGAGGTAGCCGGGTCGGGGTAGGAGAGGTTAGGATGGTCAGTGATACTTGCCGAGGTCTGGATTGGAGTTGCAGGTACTTTAGCCAAGGTCAGGATTGGAGAGGTGCGGATCGTTGAAGCCGGGGTAAGGAGCAGAGAGGTGCGGATTGTCGTTGGTAAGCCGGGGTCAGGAGCGGAGAAGTGCGGAATCCAAAAACCAAACAAGGTCAGGCAAAACAGGAAAAGATCAGGCAAAGGTCAGACATAAGGTTAGGACTGTAGTGAACACAGCGCACAAACAATAGACTATGCTCAGCCAATGTGCCAGGGGGCCCGCAGAGCATATAAAGCAAGGCAGTCCAATGAACATGCAGCATACTCACGAGTATGCCTGGCTGTGGTTGGCTGGAGCGTATCAACACAGGTGTACCACTTAAGTAGAGGAGCGAGGAAGCTTGTGCGTGCGCGCGTGCCACGGCAACGTCACCACGCGAGTGTAGTCCGGAGACGGGGTCAGCAGGGACAGCACTAGTGTTGTGTGATCCGCGCATGCCCCTAGATGGAAAGCAGGTCATCCGATCGCGTGTCTGGGGATGCTGGGAGTGCGCCGGGGGGCGCAAATAATGGATCATCACAAGTTCATTTCGTACGATATGTGATGGTATTTATATGTAACCCACCACTTACATAACATTACCTGACTATCGCTGGATGTGTTTCCTGCGCAAACACAGTGTTGATGTCACCAAACCTGCAAAACAAGAATGAAACATGGGCATTTTTTAATTTTTGTAATACTACAATAATACAATCTTCTTCAGCCACCAATTGACATCTTATTGCTGTCTCTTTACATGTTCAAATGTTAAATAATTGTGAGATTGTTTGCTACAGAAGATAATACGGCAGATGCATAAATTACAGTACTGTACATTACCTGGCAGTTTCGCTGGATGTTACATAGTTACATAGTTGATGAGGTTGAAAAAAGACGTACTGCTGCGACACACTTTATTTGAGCAAATACCCAGTATGTACCTGGCAGATACCTGGAATGCGCCGCTCCTCACCTCTGACAAGCCCCGTTGTGTTTGCCTTCCCAGCCATGGTTCATGCCTGGCTGACGGGCGGCTGATCTGTTAAATGATAATGATTAGGATTTAATAGGCTGCAATGCTTCGGGTGTCTACCAGATGGCATAAATTCATGAATTGTAATGCAGTATATATATATATACTGTGCAGTATTGCAGCCAGCGGGAATAAAATGTTTCAATCCCTGCCTGGAAAATAACGCAATGCACTCGGGCAGAAAACAGTCACAAACCTCAATACACCCGAGAATACCCGAATTCGTGGGACTAGCCGAGCTCGAATAAAGTGTGTCGCCAGTGTATGCTAAACCTATGCTAAATTTAGACAACAGATACTTTATCCCATATCTATACTTACTTATTGATCCAGAGGAAGGCAAACATAAAACCCCATTAAGGGGAAAAATTAATTCCTTCCTGACTCCAAGAATTGGCAATCGGATTAATCCCTGGATCAACATCCTGCCCATGTATACTTATTTGGTATATCCCTGTATACCTTTCCCATCTAAAGAGATGTCCAACCTGTTTTTGAACAAATCTATTGTATCTGCCATCACAGTCTCCATGGGTAATGAATTCCACATTTTAACTGTCCTTATTGTAAAGAACCCTTTCCTTTGTTGCTGGTGAAATTTCCTTTCCTCCAACCTTAAGTGATGGCCCTGAGTCCTTTGTACTGCCCGTGGGATGAATCGTTCTTTTGAAAGCTCCTTGAATTGTCCCGAATATATTTGTATATAGTTATCATATCCCCTCTTAGACGCCTCTTTTCTAAAGTAAATAAATCTAATTTACACTGGCGACACACTTTATTCGAGCTTGGCTAGTCCCACGAATTCGGGTATACCCGGGTGTATTGAGGTTTGTGACTGTTTTCTGCCCGAGTGCATTGAGGTATTTTCCATGCAGGGATTGAAGCATTTTATTCCCGCTGGCTGCAATACTGCACAGTATATATATATATACTGCATTACAATTCATGAATTTATGCCATCTGGTAGACACGCGAAGCATTGCAGCCTATTAAATCCTAATCATCATCATTTAACAGATCAGCCGCCCATCAGCCAGGCATGAACCCAGGCTGGGAAGGCAAATGCAACGGGGCTTGTCAGAGGTGAGGAGCGGCGCATTCCAGGTATCTGCCAGGTACATACCGGGTATTTGCTCGAATAAAGTGTGTCGGTGCAGTAGCTAGCCACTCCTCATAAGTTAGATTGTCCATCCCCTTTATTAATTTGGTGGCTCTTCTCTGCACTCTCTCTAGTTCCATAATGTCTTTTCTTAGGATTGGTGCCCAAAATTGTACTCCATATTCAAGGTGTGGTCTTACTAATGCTTTGTAAAGGGGCATAATTATGTTTACTTCCCTTCCATCCATTGCCCATTTGATGAAAGATAAAATCTTGTTTGCCTTTGCAGCTACTGCATGACATTGGGCACTATTGCTAAGCCTGCTGTCTACAAGCACTCCTAAATCCTTCTCAATCAAGGATTCCCCCAATATATCTCCATTTATATTGTAAGTCACCTTTTTATTCTTGCATCCCAAATGCATAACCTTACATTTATCTGTATTAAACCTCATCTGCCATTTACCTGCCCACGTTTCCAGTCTCTCCAATTCCTTCTGAAGAGAAATTACATCCTGCTCTGATTCTATTACCTTACACAATTTAGTATCATCAGCAAAGATGGAGACTTTGCTCTCGATCCCAACCTCAATGTCATTAATAAACAAGTTAAAAAGCAGGGGTCCCAGTACTGATCCCTGAGGTATATCCACTCACGACTTTAGCCCAACCTGAAAAAGTTCCATTTATGACAACCCTCTGTTGTCTGTCCTTTAACCAGTTTTCAATCCAGGTGCATATATTATTACTGAGTCCTATTTGCTTTATTTTGTACACCAACCTCTTGTGTGAAACCGTATCAAAAGTATTTGCAAAATCTAAGTAGACCCCATCAACTGCATTACCCTGGTCTAAATTCCTACTTACCTCCTCAAAGAAACAAATAAGGTTAGTTTGGCAAGATCTATCCTTCATAAATCCATGCTGACTATTACTAATAATTTTGTTTTCCATTAGGTATTCCTGAATATTATCCCGTATTAAACCTTCAAGTAGTTTCCCTACTATTGAAGTCAGGCTTACACCATGTGACAGAGGCTTGGGGGGAAAAAGGATGTGACTTCATTGAAAGCTTGTCACATGGTACTAGAGCCAATCAGAGCGTGGGAACTCCATCCCTACTCTGGGTGGCTGTAGTACGTCACATCCTTTTTCCCCCCAAGCCTCTGTCACATGGTATACTAGAGCCAATCAGAGTAGGGATGGAGTTCCCACGCTCTGATTGGCTACCATACCATGTGAGGGCGGCCATGTGTCTTTTCATGACGTCATCTTAAAGGCAATTGAAGCAAAGCCATTCTGATTGGCTGTGCTGTCATTGACTTTAAGTGACGTCATCATTTTTATTTTTATCGGCCAAAACACATGGTTTTCACGGCCCAATCAGGGCCGTGGGAACCATATGACGAAAATGTGACGTCATAGGCCTTTAAAAGCCTATGTCGTCTCATTTTGAAGCCAGACGCCGTGGAGGAAGGACCTCCGGACAAGAAAGAAGACCAGGGAGTGGCCGAAGATGGAAAGCAGACCCGCCCCGCCCGGAAGAAGATAGAAGAAAGAAGAATACAGATGAAGATAAAGATGGATTACAAATAGAAGACCCGTGGATTGATTTGGATTTTTAGTTTAATGTTTATTATTTTATGGTTTTTTATTTTATGGGTTCCTGTTCGTGGATTGGTTCGTGAGTAAGCTGCGCAACGGGAGTCGGTGGGGGCAAGTAATGGTAAATGAACTAAAGAAATGTATTTTATTTAACTTGTTAATTTTTTTAAAAGCTTTTTTAACATGTGTATTTTTTTTTTTTTGTGGTGTATCATTTCTTGCCACTGTATGTATGTATGTATATATGTCTAGAGAGATATATACATACAGGGTAAGAAATTATGTTGTTTTAAAAGCTTTCGTTCATGTGTTTTAAATTAATTTGGCTATGCAGCTATGCTTAAATGTGTGTTTAAAGTATTTTAAAATTAGATAGATGTAATTGTTGATATTGTATTGTGTGTTTGAGGGAGGTCAGGGCTAGCCTTGGTTTTAAAGTTTGTATTCCGGTTGGTACTTATATTTTTTTCACATGCTGAATTGTTCTGCTCGAGGCGTGAATTAGTTAATTGTTTCATTGTTCGGGATGGACTGTCAATTGTTTAGGGATGTAAATAATGATTGCTAATTGATTTTTGTTTACTTGATTGGTTAAAATAGTTGACTTGTTTGGAAGTGTTTGTATTTTGCTTGCAATGATATTGTTAACGTTCATTTGCAGAATGTATATGGTGCATAGATTTTATGCATCATTTATACAATGTGAATGCAATGTATTGATTGGAATGTGAGGTGTTTCATTGGCATGTGATGATTTAGATTGTAAGATCAGTTAGGATTATTAAAGGAAATTCATTGTAATGTAGTGTGTCTGTATGGAGAAGTGTTATTTGTAGGACAGTATGGTTTTGATAACCCTTCTACATTTATTTGTATATTGGTTCATCATGTGTGTGTATATACTGTATATATATATATATATATATATATATATATATATATATATATACAGTATCTCTCTCTCTCTCTCTGTATATATATATATATATATATATATATATATACTGTATATATAGTTGCAAGATGAAGCCACTGTACAAATTCATGGGTGAAGGGTGGGTATCGGGCCAGTGTGGCTTAACCCCTTAATTACATTTGCGGTTATTATCTGATAAGGTGTTTAAGGGGTTAATTGATATCTGAATGTAATTGCAATGTATTGGCTTTGTTTTGGCAATGTATTTTGTGGACAAGACAAGGCTGTTAAAACCATGTGCCAACTTGAATTATTATTATTTTTTAATGACGTCACTTAAAGGGAATGATGCCAGCCAATCAGAATGGCTGTGCTTCATTTCCCTTTAAGGTGACGTCACTAAATCCAAGATGGCCGGCGTCTCTTGGTATTTCAGCCAATGAGATCGTGGGAACCAATTCCCCAATCTCATTGGTTGTTGTATACCATGAGACTGAGTCCTTTTAGGTCAAGTATGTGACGTCATCCAAAGGGAGTCACATGGTATACAACAACCAAACAGATTGGGGAATTGGTTCCCACGATCTGATTGGCTGAAATACCATGTGGTGAGATATGCGCAGGGAGAGGCAGCTCTCTCTGTGCCGCTCGCAGCCAGATTGCACAGCGAGAAATTTGAGAGAGGCTGAGATTAGTTTTTCTGTCTCGCCGAGCGGTTTGGGCATTTTCCTGCCGCACGGTTTCAGTTGGGTTCAGATTTTTCCTGAATGCCGTGATAACTCATCTGACAAACCGTTCAGCGAGAACATGGCAAACCTTGCGATGTAGCAGCGAACTAATCAAGGCTACTAGCATTGGCTCCATAGCGTAATTTACTGGTGCATTTGCCTTCCTCCCTATCATCTTTCAGCTGCTTGTCGCGGCTGAGAAAATTTAATTTGAGTGTTTGTTGCAATACTCCGCAGTAATTATAGTAGACGCTAGTGTCTTCACAATCTAAATGCAATGTAACTGGTCCCTTATTCCCATTCTGTAATGATGCGCTCACCACAAACAAGGCGTGATAGCGAGGTTGAGGTGGGGCGTGTCTGGAGTGCAGATTGTTCGAGGTAGCCGGGTCGGGGTAGGAGAGGTTAGGATGGTCAGTGATACTTGCCGAGGTCTGGATTGGAGTTGCAGGTACTTTAGCCAAGGTCAGGATTGGAGAGGTGCGGATCGTTGAAGCCGGGGTAAGGAGCAGAGAGGTGCGGATTGTCGTTGGTAAGCCGGGGTCAGGAGCGGAGAAGTGCGGAATCCAAAAACCAAACAAGGTCAGGCAAAACAGGAAAAGATCAGGCAAAGGTCAGACATAAGGTTAGGACTGTAGTGAACACAGCGCACAAACAATAGACTATGCTCAGCCAATGTGCCAGGGGGCCCGCAGAGCATATAAAGCAAGGCAGTCCAATGAACATGCAGCATACTCACGAGTATGCCTGGCTGTGGTTGGCTGGAGCGTATCAACACAGGTGTACCACTTAAGTAGAGGAGCGAGGAAGCTTGTGCGTGCGCGCGTGCCACGGCAACGTCACCACGCGAGTGTAGTCCGGAGACGGGGTCAGCAGGGACGGCACTAGTGTTGTGTGATCCGCGCATGCCCCTAGATGGAAAGCAGGTCATCCGATCGCGTGTCTGGGGATGCTGGGAGTGCGCCGGGGGGCGCAAATAATGGATCATCACAAGTTCATTTCGTACGATATGTGATGGTATTTATATGTAACCCACCACTTACATAACATTACCTGACTATCGCTGGATGTGTTTCCTGCGCAAACACAGTGTTGATGTCACCAAACCTGCAAAACAAGAATGAAACATGGGCATTTTTTAATTTTTGTAATACTACAATAATACAATCTTCTTCAGCCACCAATTGACATCTTATTGCTGTCTCTTTACATGTTCAAATGTTAAATAATTGTGAGATTGTTTGCTACAGAAGATAATACGGCAGATGCATAAATTACAGTACTGTACATTACCTGGCAGTTTCGCTGGATGTTACATAGTTACATAGTTGATGAGGTTGAAAAAAGACGTACTGCTGCGACACACTTTATTTGAGCAAATACCCAGTATGTACCTGGCAGATACCTGGAATGCGCCGCTCCTCACCTCTGACAAGCCCCGTTGTGTTTGCCTTCCCAGCCATGGTTCATGCCTGGCTGACGGGCGGCTGATCTGTTAAATGATAATGATTAGGATTTAATAGGCTGCAATGCTTCGGGTGTCTACCAGATGGCATAAATTCATGAATTGTAATGCAGTATATATATATATACTGTGCAGTATTGCAGCCAGCGGGAATAAAATGCTTCAATCCCTGCCTGGAAAATAACGCAATGCACTCGGGCAGAAAACAGTCACAAACCTCAATACACCCGAGAATACCCGAATTCGTGGGACTAGCCGAGCTCGAATAAAGTGTGTCGCCAGTGTATGCTAAACCTATGCTAAATTTAGACAACAGATACTTTATCCCATATCTATACTTACTTATTGATCCAGAGGAAGGCAAACATAAAACCCCATTAAGGGGAAAAATTAATTCCTTCCTGACTCCAAGAATTGGCAATCGGATTAATCCCTGGATCAACATCCTGCCCATGTATACTTATTTGGTATATCCCTGTATACCTTTCCCATCTAAAGAGATGTCCAACCTGTTTTTGAACAAATCTATTGTATCTGCCATCACAGTCTCCATGGGTAATGAATTCCACATTTTAACTGTCCTTATTGTAAAGAACCCTTTCCTTTGTTGCTGGTGAAATTTCCTTTCCTCCAACCTTAAGTGATGGCCCTGAGTCCTTTGTACTGCCCGTGGGATGAATCGTTCTTTTGAAAGCTCCTTGAATTGTCCCGAATATATTTGTATATAGTTATCATATCCCCTCTTAGACGCCTCTTTTCTAAAGTAAATAAATCTAATTTACAGTAGCTAGCCACTCCTCATAAGTTAGATTGTCCATCCCCTTTATTAATTTGGTGGCTCTTCTCTGCACTCTCTCTAGTTCCATAATGTCTTTTCTTAGGATTGGTGCCCAAAATTGTACTCCATATTCAAGGTGTGGTCTTACTAATGCTTTGTAAAGGGGCATAATTATGTTTACTTCCCTTCCATCCATTGCCCATTTGATGAAAGATAAAATCTTGTTTGCCTTTGCAGCTACTGCATGACATTGGGCACTATTGCTAAGCCTGCTGTCTACAAGCACTCCTAAATACTTCTCAATCAAGGATTCCCCCAATATATCTCCATTTATATTGTAAGTCACCTTTTTATTCTTGCATCCCAAATGCATAACCTTACATTTATCTGTATTAAACCTCATCTGCCATTTACCTGCCCACGTTTCCAGTCTCTCCAATTCCTTCTGAAGAGAAATTACATCCTGCTCTGATTCTATTACCTTACACAATTTAGTATCATCAGCAAAGATGGAGACTTTGCTCTCGATCCCAACCTCAATGTCATTAATAAACAAGTTAAAAAGCAGGGGTCCCAGTACTGATCCCTGAGGTATATCCACTCACGACTTTAGCCCAACCTGAAAAAGTTCCATTTATGACAACCCTCTGTTGTCTGTCCTTTAACCAGTTTTCAATCCAGGTGCATATATTATTACTGAGTCCTATTTGCTTTATTTTGTACACCAACCTCTTGTGTGAAACCGTATCAAAAGTATTTGCAAAATCTAAGTAGACCCCATCAACTGCATTACCCTGGTCTAAATTCCTACTTACCTCCTCAAAGAAACAAATAAGGTTAGTTTGGCAAGATCTATCCTTCATAAATCCATGCTGACTATTACTAATAATTTTGTTTTCCATTAGGTATTCCTGAATATTATCCCGTATTAAACCTTCAAGTAGTTTCCCTACTATTGAAGTCAGGCTTACACCATGTGACAGAGGCTGGGGGGGAAAAAGGATGTGACTTCATTGAAAGCTTGTCACATGGTACTAGAGCCAATCAGAGCGTGGGAACTCCATCCCTACTCTGGGTGGCTGTAGTACGTCACATCCTTTTTCCCCCCAAGCCTCTGTCACATGGTATACTAGAGCCAATCAGAGTAGGGATGGAGTTCCCACGCTCTGATTGGCTACCATACCATGTGAGGGCGGCCATGTGTCTTTTCATGACGTCATCTTAAAGGCAATTGAAGCAAAGCCATTCTGATTGGCTGTGCTGTCATTGACTTTAAGTGACGTCATCATTTTTATTTTTATCGGCCAAAACACATGGTTTTCACGGCCCAATCAGGGCCGTGGGAACCATATGACGAAAATGTGACGTCATAGGCCTTTAAAAGCCTATGTCGTCTCATTTTGAAGCCAGACGCCGTGGAGGAAGGACCTCCGGACAAGAAAGAAGACCAGGGAGTAGCCGAAGATGGAAAGCAGACCCGCCCCGCCCGGAAGAAGATAGAAGAAAGAAGAATACAGATGAAGATAAAGATGGATTACAAATAGAAGACCCGTGGATTGATTTGGATTTTTAGTTTAATGTTTATTATTTTATGGTTTTTTATTTTATGGGTTCCTGTTCGTGGATTGGTTCGTGAGTAAGCTGCGCAACGGGAGTCGGTGGGGGCAAGTAATGGTAAATGAACTAAAGAAATGTATTTTATTTAACTTGTTAATTTTTTTAAAAGCTTTTTTAACATGTGTATTTTTTTTTTTTTGTGGTGTATCATTTCTTGCCACTGTATGTATGTATGTATATATGTCTAGAGAGATATATACATACAGGGTAAGAAATTATGTTGTTTTAAAAGCTTTCGTTCATGTGTTTTAAATTAATTTGGCTATGCAGCTATGCTTAAATGTGTGTTTAAAGTATTTTAAAATTAGATAGATGTAATTGTTGATATTGTATTGTGTGTTTGAGGGAGGTCAGGGCTAGCCTTGGTTTTAAAGTTTGTATTCCGGTTGGTACTTATATTTTTTTCACATGCTGAATTGTTCTGCTCGAGGCGTGAATTAGTTAATTGTTTCATTGTTCGGGATGGACTGTCAATTGTTTAGGGATGTAAATAATGATTGCTAATTGATTTTTGTTTACTTGATTGGTTAAAATAGTTGACTTGTTGGAAGTGTTTGTATTTTGCTTGCAATGATATTGTTAACGTTCATTTGCAGAATGTATATGGTGCATAGATTTTATGCATCATTTATACAATGTGAATGCAATGTATTGATTGGAATGTGAGGTGTTTCATTGGCATGTGATGATTTAGATTGTAAGATCAGTTAGGATTATTAAAGGAAATTCATTGTAATGTAGTGTGTCTGTATGGAGAAGTGTTATTTGTAGGACAGTATGGTTTTGATAACCCTTCTACATTTATTTGTATATTGGTTCATCATGTGTGTGTATATACTGTATATATATATATATATATATATACAGTATCTCTCTCTCTCTCTCTGTATATATATATATATATATATATATATATATATATATATATATATATATATATATATACTGTATATATAGTTGCAAGATGAAGCCACTGTACAAATTCATGGGTGAAGGGTGGGTATCGGGCCAGTGTGGCTTAACCCCTTAATTACATTTGCGGTTATTATCTGATAAGGTGTTTAAGGGGTTAATTGATATCTGAATGTAATTGCAATGTATTGGCTTTGTTTTGGCAATGTATTTTGTGGACAAGACAAGGATGTTGCTGGCGACGGACACTTCGTATTGATGAGGTCAGTAGTACTTTATTTATTTGAATATGCTAGTTAATGTTTTTAATAATGGGCAATTAATCTATTATCCATATCTGGATAATAGTTATTTTGCACATTATTGTACTGTAGGTGTTGGGGGGGGGGGTATGTATTGAATGTATAGGCCAGGTTTATTTTTTTTACATTCAGGGTTTGTTCCGTGGTTCTGCGTGGGACCTCTGGAGACCACCTGTGGTTTCCTCGGGTATCCCACGGGTATCAGGCTGGTGGTTCCACGGGTGACACATGTGGGGATGAAGCTGTGTGGTCCCACTTCTGTGGGGGCACCGCCGACCCGTAGTCTGCGGGGATAAAGCTGTGTGGTCCCACTTCTGTGGGGGCACCGCCGACCCGTAGGTGCGGGGATGATGATGTGTGGTCCCACTTCTGTGGGGGCACCGCGGACCCGTAGTGAGCACTCGTGAGTTCCCCAGACCCCCGTGGGAACCACGCGAGGCCCCGCAGACACCTGTGGGTCTGACCCGGGGCTCCCAGACATCCTTGAGCCTACCGTGGGGACCCAATTGTAGCCCACGGTGACCCAAGGAGACCACCTGGGGGCCATGGTGCTGGCGGGACCCACCAGCAGGCCTCCAGAACCTGTTTAAAAAGGGCTGCTGGTACCCTGTAGGTCTGTCCAGGTGCCCCGCCAGCCCACCGGGGACTCGCATGGGGCTGCGTTATGAACCCTGTTTGTAAAAGGATAAATCTTGTATTTATGGGGGGGCACAGGGGGTGGGTAATGTATTTAATAAATAGAATGATGTTTATTGTGGGTCACTGTGTTGTTTTTATTGTGGGTACTGGGGGTGGGGGGGAGGTGTGTTTCCCCAACGGTATGTGGGTAGGCCTCCCTTGTGGGTACTGGGTGAGGGTGGTTAGGCCTCACGGGGGGGGTTAGTGTGGGAGGGTATGTAGGCATCCCGAGTGGTGGGTGAGGGTGGGTTAACCCCTTAATGACTGTAGCGGTTAATAACCGCTATGGTGATTAAGGGGTTAGGGGACATTACTTTGGATGTTTTAATTTTTGTGTCTGTTTTGCAGAAGCGGAGGGGCCATGGTGAGGATGGGGGGGGGGGTAACGGTATGTGGGTAGGGGGTGAGGGTGGTTAGACCTCACAGTATGCACATCGGGTCCCCCCCCTCCCCACATTTACATACACTGCACTCACAGCAACACAGGCAGAGAGATTTTACAGAAACATTAGGGGGGAGGGGGCTTTAAACAGATTACACTCAAGGCAGAGAGATTTAACAGAAACATTAGGGGGAGGGGGCTTTACACAGATTACACTCAAGGCAGGGAGATACAGGGGATGTACTGTACTGTATGTTGTTTATTGCAATGCTTCAATGTGTGTACAGTATAATGTTTTTTACAATTAGATAGATGTAATCCTTGGTATTGTAAGGGTTAGCGTTGGTTTTAAATTTTGTATTCTGGTTGGTACTTATATATTGATTTTTGTTTACTTGATTGCTTAAAATAGTTGACTTGTTTGGAGTTATCTGTATTTTGCTTGCAATGATATTGTTCACATTCATTTGCAGAATGTTGTTCAAATATAGTGCTCTAGTGACAAAGTTTGTAATGAACAATAATTTCTTGATTGAAGGTCATAGGCTGGGTTTAAGGTATATATAAATGAGTGAGGTATATATGGGTGAGTATATGTGTCTGAGACCTGAATAAATGTCCTGGTGAGTGTGGGTAATGGAGATATATGAGCCCCACCCCCTCACTGCCAATGTGGACTGGTACTGACAACTTGTAATAACACCAATGAAATACCTCTGTGTACTGTTTAAGGTACAAACTCATGTGACCTTGCCCATTGTGCCTTCTGGGATGCGTGCTTCTGCCAGTTGAGATTATTCAGGTAGCCACAAGTGTAGAGATGCAGCGCAAAGCAAAGAACTGGATCCACGGGACAGCAGCAGTTTGATAAAAATAAAGTTCTTTATTGAAAAAACATGGTGCAGACAGGCATGGGTGCAGGGAAAAAAGCCTCTGTCTCTAACGCGTTTATTCTGCATTTGCAGAATTTATATGGTGCATAAATTCTATGCATCATAAATACAATGTAAATGCAATGTATTGATTGGAATGTGAGGTTTTTCTTTGTCATTTGATGATTTAGATTGTAAGATCAGTTAGGATTATTAAAGGAAATTCATTGTAATGTAGTGTGTCTGTATGGAGAAGTGTTATTTGTAGGACAGTATGGTTTTGATAACTCTTCTACATTTATTTGTATATTGGTTCATCATGTGTGTGTATATACTGTATATATATATATATATATATATATATATATATATATACCCTATTTCCTCGATTCTAAGACGCCATCGATTCTAAGACGCACCCTTGATTTAATAAAAAAAATTGAGGAAAAAAACCCCACTATATTAAATGTGCAGAATTTTTTTCGGGAGAGAGAGAGAGAGAGAGAGAGAGAGGGGGAGAGAGGGGGGGAAGAGAGAGAGAGGGAGAGTTGGGGGAAGAGAGAGATAGGGAACAGAGAGGGAAGAGAGAAAGAGAGGGGGAAGAGAGAGAAAGAGGGGGGAAGAGAGAGAGAGGGGGGAAGAGAGAGAGAGAGAGGGGAGAGGAGAGAGAGAGGGGGGGGAGAAGAGATAGAGAGGGGGGGAGAGAGGGAAGAGAGAGGGAAGAGAGAGAGAGTGGGGGGAAGAGAGAGATAGGGGGGGAAGAGAGAGAGAGAGGGAGAATTGGGGGGAAGAGAGAGGGAAGAGAGAGAAGAGAGAGAGAGGGGGAAGAGAGAGAGAGGGAAGAGAGAGAGGGGGGGGAAGAGAGAGAGTGGAGGGGGAGAGAGAGGGGGGGGGAAGAGAGAGAGAGCGGGAAGAGAGAGAGAGGGAGAGTTGGAGGGAAGAGAGAGGAAAGAGAGAGAGAGGGGGGAAGAGAGAGAGAGAGAGGGGGGTGGGAGGGAGAGTTGGGGGGAAGAGAGAGAGTGGAAGAGAGAGAGAGGGGGGGAAGAGAGAGAGGGGGGAAGAGAGAGAGGGGGAAGAGAGAGAGGGGGGGAGAGAGAGGGGGGAAGCGAGAGAGAGGGGGGTTAGAAGAGAGAGAGGGGGGGAGAGAGAGGGACAGAGGGGGAAGAGAGACAGAGGGGGGAAGAGAGCGAGCAAGGGGGAAGAGAGAGAGAGAAAGGGGGGTGGGAGGGAGAGTTGGGGGGAAGAGAGAGAGAGTGGGAAGAGAGATAGAGGGAAGAGAGGGAGGACGGGGGAAGAGAGAGGGGGGGAAGCGAGAGAGAGGGGGGGTGAAGAGAGAGGGACAGAGGGGGGAAGAGAGAAAGAGAGACAGAAGGGGAAGAGAGAGAGAGAGGGGGGGAAGAGAGAGAGAGAGGGGGGGGAAGAGAGAGAGAGGGGGGAAGAGAGAGATGGGGGGAGAGAGGGAGAGATGGGAAGAGAGAAGGGAGAGAGATGGGGGAGAGGAGAGAGAGAGGGGGGATAGGAGAGAGAGAGGGGGGAGAGAAGAGAGGGGGGAGAAGAGAGAGAGGGGGGAGAGGAGAGAGAGGGGGGGAAAAGGAGAGAGAGGGGGGGAGATGAGAGAGAGAGAGGAGGAGAGAGGAGAGAGAGGGGGGGAGAGAGGAGAGAGAGGGGGGGGCAGAAAGGAGAGAGAGAGAGAGAGAGAGAGAGAGAGAGAGAGAGAGAGAGAGAGAGAGAGAGAGAGAGAGAGAGAGAGAGGGGAAAGAGGAGAGAGAGGAGAGAGAGGGGGGAAAAGAGGAGAGGGGGGAGAGAGGAGAGAGAGAAGGGGGGAGAGAGGGAGAGAGGGGGAGTGGGGGGAATGGGGGAGAGAAGCGGGAGGGGAGAGAAAGGAGAGAATTGGGAGAGATTGGAGGGAAGGGGAGAGAATGAAAGGTCACACACACACACACACACACACACACAGAGAGAGAGAGAGAGACAGATACATACACACAGAGAGACACATACACACACAGAGAGACACACACATACACTGAAAGAGAAAAACACAGACAGACAGAGACAGACACGGGGTGGGGTGGCTTGTGGTGCCGGCAGCACAGCTGTGAGTAGCAGAGGCAGACAGATGGAACGTGGGGCATGCAGCAGCCACACACTGCCGAATGAATCTCTCCTGTATGGGGGCGTCACTTCCAACGAGCAGAGCGAGGGAGGAGGGGGGCTTGTGGTGCATGCAGCCGAACATACATTGCTCCTTTGGGGACCAGCACTTGGAGCAGGGGGGGGGGGCTTGTGAGTAGCAGAGGCAGACAGAGGGCTTTTGGGGCATGCAGCCACACACTGCAGAATCAATCTCTCCTGTGTGGGGGCGGTAATTCCAGCAAGGGGGGGAGCACGGGGCATGCAGCCGAACATACACTGCTCCTTTGGGGACCGGCACGTGGAGGGAGGGGGGGGTTTGGTGGCAGAGTCGCGGGGCATGCAGCGGGACACACTGCTCCTTCTGTGTGGGGGCGGGGGGTGGCAGAAACGCAGGGCAAACGCTGAAAGCTGCTGTGGCTTCTGCAGCGCCCCCTGGCTGTTTTTTTTGTGTGTTTTTTTTGAGTACATCGATTCTAGGACGCAGTCCCTATTTCAGACACGTGAAAAAGGGAAAAAAAGTGCGTCTTAGAATCGAGGAAATACGGTATGTATAGGGATTGGTATTATATATATATACTGTATATATATATATATATATATATATATATATATATATATATATATATATATATATATATATACTGTATATATATACATATGTATTTATTTATTTATTTAGATGTATTTATTAATTGTGGGGCTGCTGTGCGTGAATTATTTTTATTGTGGCTAGCGGGGGTGGGTGAAGGGGGTGTTTGGCCCTTGGTGTGAGTTAAGTACTTGCAGGGGGGTTGCGGGTGCACTTAACCCCTTCACGACCGTAGCAGTTAATACCGCTACGGTCGTGAAGGGGTTAAGTGCACCCGCTACCCCCCCCCGCAAGCCCTAAACAACCACCGTTGGGGCTAATACCCCCTTCACCCACCCCCGCTACCCACAATAAAAAAATTCACACACAGCAGCAGCACAATTAATAAATAAATCTAAATAAATATATAAATACATAAATAGAAATAAATACATTTAAAATACATTTTTATTCATAGTGTAGATGTGCAGGGGGTCTCCGGAGCCGAACCGCTGTGGTTTTAGGTCCAGTATATACTGCATTACAATTCATGAATTTCTCGGCTTCAAAGACAACAGCTCGCAAACGCCCCCATGCGTTTTTACACGGCATTGCAGTATTGCAGCCAGCGGGAATAAAATGCTTAAATCACGGGCGCGATATAACGCTATATACTCCGGGAGAAAGCGATACAAAACCGCACATCACCGGGATACTCCGAAATTCGTGGAGCTAGCCAAGTAAGAATAAAGTTGGTCGGTAGTGTAGCTCCCTTTTTAATATAGGCACCCGTCTGCTTTACGCCAATCTTGTGGTACTGAGCCTGTGGAAATGGAGTCCTTGAATATTAAATATAATGGTTTGGCTATTACTGAGCTTAACTCCTTGAGAACTCTTGGATGTATGAAATCGGGGCCAGGTGCCGTGTTTACTTTAATTTTTTCAAGTCGCTTATGAACTTTTTCCTCAGTTTACAAATTGTTCATTAATATGGAGGTTGTGGCTTCCTCCTGCGGCACTACTATTGAACTTTATTCTTCCCTGGTAAACACAGAGGCAAAGAATTAGTTTAATACCTCAGCTTTTTCCTTATCTCCAATAATCTGCCTACTCATCTCACACTGAAAGGGCCTATATTTTCTTTCCTCATTTTTTGTTATTAAGGTACTTAAAGAACATTTTAGGGTTGACCTTACTTTCTATTGCAATCCTTTTTTCATTATCCATTTTTGCTAATTTGATTGCCCTTTTGCAATTTTTGTTACATTCCTTATAATTCTGATACTGGTACGATGTCTCTGTCCCTTGTGACTTAAAGAATCTAAACGCTTTTCTCTTCTTGTCCATTTCCTCCCCTACCTGTTTATTTAGCCACATTGGTTTTGACTTATTTCTTTTATACTTATTTCCTAAGGGTATACACTGATAAGTGTGCTTTTTTTTTTTTTTTTTTTTTTTTTTTCAAGGAGCAATTCTTATTTGTTTACAATAATATTTCTTTGTGACAGCTGCTCTTATAGGGCTGTGGGATCTGCTATTAATTTTTTTATTTTTTTTTCAATTTTTTTTTTTTTTTTCAATTTTTTTTATTGTTTTGGAGAGACACAACAAATATTCAACATTGCTACACATATATTGTTCAAGTATTACCAGTTGTGTTTAAAACAAAAAAAAACCTCTACAATTCGTTATCAATGCTTAAATAAAATATTCGTTTTAACATAGTCTTTGTGTTAATATGATCTGTTTCCACATCTTAGGCTGTGCTAGGGAAGCATCCGCCGCCTTGCGTGACTCTCGTAGAATTTAGAAAAGAATAGAGAAGAACGGCGAAAAGACGAGAAAGAAAGGGGAGGGAGAAGCCCATTTATCTAGTTTCTCTATAGTTATGTCTGTGTTCCTAATTGCCCGGCCAAATTTCCCAGATTTTGTGAAATTTGTCAAGTTTTTGGCTCAATTGCGCTGAAAGGAGCTCTATCATTTTTATTTCCCTTATTCTCCATAACACCGTCTGTCCAGAGGGCGCGTTCACCTTTTTCCAGGCCGCTGCAATAGCACAGCGGGCTGCCGTAAACACGTGAATTGTCATTTTACTTTCCGCCGTTTCCAGATCTTCGATTGGTTTGGCCAGCACCATGGTCAGCGGTTCCACCTCCACCTCCACCCCCAGGTACTCCCGGATCAATGTTTGAATCATGACCCAGAATACCTGAATTTTTGGACAATTCCACCAAATATGAGCCATATCTCCTTTTTGCCCGCATCCCCTCCAGCACAAATCCGGGGACCCGCGGAAAATCTGTCTCAGCCTGCTTGGGGTTAGGTACCAATGAAACAAAATTTTATAAATATTCTCCTTAATAGTGGTACAGATTGATGTTTTTGAAGCTGCTTCCCTGATATCCTCCTAATCTTCTCTATCGATCTCTGCATTCAAATCTTCTGCCCATTTGATCATATAGCTGTGTTGGGAACAACCCCCCGATCATGCCAGGCCCAAATATATTTCCGAGATCAGCCCTTTACAGTAATATCCTTTCCTACACAGTCTTTCAAAATTTGTTAGAGTTTGGAATGTTGAATGTTTGGAGACTGATTGCAGGTAGTGTTTGATTTGGAGGAAACCAAACACTGGTACTTTAACTATTTGGTGTTTTTTCTCCAGCTCTGGGAGAGGTAAGATTCTACCATTGTCTACAAAGTCATCAGCTACCATCAGCTTTAATGTCATGAATTTATTGAGTCTCTGTGGGAGCCAGCCTGGGGGAAATTCAGGGTTGTTGAATATGGGAGTCAGTAGTGTTGGACTGGCTGTCAGACCATATTTATCTTTATTTCTAGACCACACTCGCCATGTACATCTCATTTCTCCCAGTTTCAATATTTCTGAGAAGGTCTCTCTTCCCCTCCTGGTCCACATGGCGGCCGGGGGAGAGAGAGGTCTCGTGTTGGTAGACTCTATTCCCACCCAGCAACTTGTATTTGGATCGTTATTACACATTATTGCTTGTTTGAGTTGGGCCGCCAAATAGTATTTAATGATATCCGTGACTGCCAAGCCTCAGCTATCTTTTGGAGCTTGCAAAATAGATCTAGCTACCCTGGGTCTTTTGTTCTGCCAGATGAATTGAAAAATTCTGTTTTGCATATTTTTAAGCTCTGACATTGGGATATTTATTGGAAGAGTCTGGAAGTAATACAGGAGCCTTGGTAGGATATTCATTTTGACCGTGGCTATTCTGCCTAGCCAAGATATCTGGTATTCATTCCAGCTCTGGAGGTCCTTTTCTAACCTCTCAAATAGGGGTGGGTAGTTATGTTTATACAGCGTAGTGTACTCCCTTGTTATTTGGATTCCTAGGTATTTGATCTTTGTGCTTGTAATAATTTAGCTTCGGGATCTGATAGAGTTAGGTTTAATGCTTCCGACTTATCCATGTTAATTTTGTATCCCGAGATTTTGCTGAATTTATCTAATTGTGAGTGTAAATTCGGGAGTGAAGTCAAGGGGTTGGTGAGCGTCAGGATAATGTCATCAGCAAATAGGGATATTTTATAGTTTGTCTCTCCTATCTTAATTCCATTTATGTCTCTAATTGTTGATGCCAAGGGTTCTATGGAGAGAGCAAACAGAAGCGGAGACAAGGGGCATCCCTGGCGAGTACCATTCTTTATATTTATAGGGTTTGCGTCTCCTCCTGGAAGTTTCACTACAGCCGTGGGATTTCGGAATAAGGCTCTGACCCCTTCCAGATATTGGCCCTTAAATCCATACTTGATTAGTGTTTGGTCTAGAAAATCCCACCTAATCCTATCGAACGCTTTTTCCGCATCTAAGTTCAACAGGATGGCTTTCGTGGATGAGAGATGTACATGATCAATTATGTCTATAATTTTCCTAGTATTGTCTGAGGCCTGTCTGCCGGAAATAAACCTGACTTGATCTATATGTATTAGGTTTGGGAGTATGGGGGCCAGTCTGTTCGCTAGGATTTTACTGAATAGTTTTAAGTCCGAATTAAGGAGGGCTATGGGGCGGTAATTACCACACTGTAGTGGGTCTCTCCCTTCCTTTGGTATAATTGCTAAGTTAGCTTTGGACATAGATGTCGGGATGGCTGTTCCTTCCAGAAACGCATTAAACACATCTAGTAGACATGGGGCTAGAACCATCTTAAATTTTTTGTAGTACTGATTGGAGAACCCATCTGGGCCTGGCGTTTTGCTGGGTTTTAGTTGGGCAATTGCATCTAGTAATTCTTCCAGGGATATTTCCTTATTCAGGTCTAGGAGGTCACTTTCCGAAAGTTCCGGAAGTGTGCATGATTCCAGATATCTACAGATCGCCTCTGCGTCTGAGAATTTATTTTGTGGAAAATTTAGGTTATACAGTTTATTGTAAAACTAAGAGAATTCGTTCGCTATTTGTTTCTCACAATATGTTTTCCTACCTGATTTTGTCTGAATAACTGTTATTTGCGATTTAGCTCTCATACCTCGTAATTTGGAAGCTAGCAATCGGTCGGCTTTATTACCTTTGTCGTAATATTTTTGCTTGGTCCACCGCAACGCCCTCTCCACCTCATCTGTTTGGATCTGTTTAAATTCAGATCTGGTTTTATCTAGTAATTTGAATAGTTTTTTTGAGGGATTGGTTTTATGTTGTTGCTCCAAAACTCGAACTTTCTCCGCTAACTCATTGTATAGTTGCTGCTTTATTTTTTTCTTGTGAGTTGCTATGGATATAATATTCCCTCTAATTGTTGCCTTATGTGCTTCCCATAACATTGCTGGTGACGCTACAGAGCACTTATTCAGCGTAAAGTATTCTCTGAGTTTTTGTTTAATTTCTATTTCTACATCTATGTGGTTTAACAGAGAATCGTTTAGTTTCCAATTATATTGGTTAGTTCTATAGAAGGGGAGGGAGAGTGTCAGTGACACCGGAGCGTGATCTGACCAAGATATAGAACCTATGTCTGACTGGGAGGATGCCTGGAGAATATCCTTAGTACCCAGAAAATAGTCAATCCTCGAGTAGGTCTGGTGTGGGGGAGAGAAAAAGGAGTAGTCCCGCTGCCCCTGGTGCTGAGCCCTCCAAATATCTATTAGGGAGAATTCTTTCATTATATCTCGAAACTTCTTAGCATTATTCTCTGTGGAACGGGGGTGTGGGGTTCCTATGGAGCTCGTTCTATCCTGTTCCGGAACCGCTATAATGTTTAAATCTCCTGCTAGCAGCAGTGTAGTTCGGGGTTGGGGTGCTATGAGATCACATAGTTCCTTCAAGAACTTAGCTTGGCCTTCGTTCGGGGCATATATATTGACAAGAGTAATGTCCACTCCTGATAGAGTGCCCTGCAAAATAAGGTATCTACCTTCTGGGTCAGAAGTTTCTTGTTTTAGCGAGAATTTGACAGCATTTTTAAACAGGATAGCTACCCCTCTTTTTTTTGTGGGACCTGACGCGTAATATGCCTGTGGGTATACCCTCTGAAAGGTGTTTGGGGGGGGTCGTTGTATTAAAGTGTGTCTCCTGAAGAAACAGTATATCACCTTTTGTTTTCTTCAGCTCTTGAAGAGCCAGTTTTCTTTTGGTTACTGAGTTTAATCCTTTCACATTTACGGATATTAATTTAAGTGTTGTTCTAAGAGCCATTTGTAATTTGTGAGTGTATAGGGAAGCCTACCTTTCCCTCCATTTTCCCATGATGGAGGGGAGACCTGCATTCAGAGCATCTCTTGGGTTTGGCATGGTAGTTTTGCGGTACCTCTGTTTCTGGGCATTCCATTCCTCTGTGTTGGACTTCGTCTCCACTGGGTGTGGGCTGGGGGAGATAGATAAGAAGGGATGGGGGGGAAACAGAGAAAAAGAAGAAGAAAAAGAAGAAAATAAGTGGGCAGTATTTGTGCCCCAACATGGGAACCCCCACCACTCTAAAGGTGGAGGGATTGGGCTTAGTGCCCATTGAAGACTTCTCGGCACGTTCCGTCCGTGGACCCATCTGAGTACACCCGGAGCCCCCTATGAGTAGGCATATGGTCAACCGGACCTACAGTGATAAGTAATATTAGAACAAGAAGATAAACAAAAAACAAGAAACTTAACAAACTTTGGTTTCTATTAGGTACATCCCACCTATCTCTAAAGTTATTTTGTCTCTTTCCCTGTCCCTTCCTATCCATTCAATTTGCCTGTCTCTGGGAATTTATGCCCCTTTGGATGGCATATGTTTCCTCAGTGTATGTCTGCTCTTACTTAGGCAATTGTCAAGTTGGTGTTTCCTTTAACTATCTCATGCTTTTGACAATGACCTGTTTTGCCTGTTGCTTAGAAGGGTTTAGTTAGCATTGTTCTGTTACAAGGTTTGCAGTATTTTTTGCCTTACATTTTCCTTTGTTTGTTAGCTTTTCCCCTGAAAGAGATGTATGATTAAACTTTAACACCACTAGATGGCGCTAGAAGGTTATAAACGCCTCATATTGTTCTATTACCCTGAGCTATTTAGAACAAGATTTACCTCAGATTTTATAAACTGGTAAATGGTACCATTTTAGAACATGTTTCTTGCACAGTATTATATATGTTCGTCTGTACCTATGTGTATCTGTGAACAGGTGATATAACTTATGAGTTAGGTGCACACCCCCCCAGTCCAGATCCGATCACCCCCACCCCCCCCAAACCCCGACACCCCCCACCCCCCCCAGACCCTAACACCCCCACCCCACCCCAAGCAAACCCGCGACCATCCCCCCCCCCCCCCCCCGCCCCAGACCGACACCCCCACCCCCCACCACCACCGGCCGCCAGGGAACCGCAAGCAGCCCCAGAACCGGAGGGCGGGGGGGGAGGGGGGGAGGGGGAGGGGAGGAAAGGGGGGGGGACAAGGGAGGGAGGGGGGGGACAAGGGAGGGAGGGGGGGGGGACAATGGAGGGAGGGGGGGAGAAGGGGAGGAGGGAGGAAAGAGGGAGAGCAGACCAGACTCCATCATGGGTGAAATCAGAGGACGCCAGTTTATCAACATGCATAGCTGCTCCGGGAACGGGGGAACACCCCAAACCCGAGCACCCCCAAACCAGACGTGTAAACTTGGTGATGTTGTCACTTCCTCACGGAGCTCTGCTGTAACTGGCGGATTATGTGTGTATCCTGATCGCGCTTTAGGTGGGATGCACAGGAAGAAATCCTCTACTCCTCCTCAGCTGGAGCTCTCTTCGTAGCAATTCTTTGTGATGCTCGCTGCGGATTCCGCTGCTGGTGCTGGCCCCTGACATCCTCCTCATCTTCAACGGTGGCTTCCTCTCCTGCCTGCGCCAGGCCCAGGTCTCTCAAGAAACGAGTGCAGTCCTCAGGATAAGACAAAGTATGAAATCTGCCTCCCTTATTCACCACAATTTTGAAGGGGAAGCCCCAGCGGTATGGTATGTTATTATCCCTAAGTTTCTGGGTCAGGGGCTTTAATTCCTTCCTTCTGTCTATTGTTTGTTTGGAGAGGTCACTATATATTTCCAACTTTGCATTTCGAAACTGCACTGTGCCCCTCTCCCTACTAGCCGTCAGGATCTTTTCTTTGGTCAGATAGTGATGAAGTCTAACTATAACATCCCTTGCTCTCCTTGGATCTGCAGACCTGGGACCCAGGGCCCTATGAGCACGGTCCATCTCTAGTTTTTCAAGCGTAAGCTCTGGGGCCAAGTCCGAGAACAGATCAATCAGGTATGATTGGAGCAGTTCTGTTTCAATCACCTCTGGGATGTACCTGATTCTGATATTTTGTCTGCGGTCTCGGTTCTCTTGTTCCTCCGCCTGCTCTCTAAGTGCCCGAATCTCAAACTGCATCCTGTTAATTTCGTCCTCCACTGAGGAATTTGCGTGCTCCAAACTGTCCACTTTATTTTTGATTATATCTGTTCGCTCTGATAGCCTGTTCATGTCAGTCCTCAGTGTATTTACTGCCTTTGACAAGTCATCCTGGAAGCCCTGTCTCATCCTGCTAAACAATGGCTCAAGATATTCTTTATTTATTTCTCTGCTCACTCCGTCAGGTTCCCTATCCGCTGCCCTTCCAGTATTTTCCCACGAGATGGCGCCGTCGCCATTTTGAGTCAGGCCGCAGCTCCCTGCTGTCTTCTGGCCCGTCGGGAAATAACCGGAAACACTCTGTTGCTCTGTTTTTTTCTGGCGATTAGACATGCCTGGGATCTTCCCCTGCCAATTACCTGTCTCAGGTGAGTTTTGGGGTCCGATTGCCTCTATATTAGTATTTTATACAGTCGGGGGCTCGGGAGCTCTCCGTCTAGGCGTCCATAGACGGTGACGTCACCAACTGTCTCACAAGTGTGCTTTTCTAACAATGATTTAAAGACTGCCCATTTATCTTCTACATTTTTCCCTGCAAAAACATCATCCCATTGTATTACTACTAGATTAGACCTCAGTTTATTAAAATCTGCCTTTCTAAAGTTTAAGGTCTTTGTTGAACCCAAGAAATCTATTTTGTGATCATTTATTTCAAATGAGACCATGTTATGATCACTGTTACCCAAATGTTCCAGGACTTGAATATTTGTTATTACTTCTACATTGTTTGATATGACCAAATCCAGTATTGAACCCTCTCCTGGTTGGTTCCTCAATAATTTGGGTCATATAATTGTCTTTAAGCACCCCCAAAAACCTGTTTCCTTTTGTTGTAATGCTAATCTCATTGCCTTAGTCTATGTCTGGATAATTAAAATCCCCCATTATGCAAACATGACCCAGTTTTGATGCCTTCTCCATTTGCAAAAATATTTTAGCTTCCTCAATCTCACAGATATTTGGTGGTTTATAGCATATTCCCACAAACATTTTACCTCCACTGCTAATTTCTATCCACAAAGTCTCTACATTTTCATCATTCCCTTCATAAACATCATCCCTTATAATAGGTTTTAGATCCGGTTTAACATATAAGCATACTCCACCTCCCCTTCTATTTGTTCGATCCTTCCGAAAAAGGGAATAACCCTCTAAATTAACTGTCCAGTCATGAGTTTCTTCCCACCATGTTTCAGTAATGCCTATGATATCATACTGCTCCCTTACAGCTATTAATTGAAGCTCCCCCATTTTATCTATCAGGCTTCTTGCATTAGCAAGCATGCATTTAAGGTTTTTTTTCAGCCTGTACTATTCTCTTATCTGCTCCTTACTTTCTGCGCCCATTTGATTTAGTCTTTAGAAGTTTTCTAGTATTATCTGTATTTACTATGGGTGTCTCCTCTTTTCCATTTAGTTCATTATCTGTTTCATTCCCCTCCCCCCTCCATCCTAGTTTAAAATCTCCTCCAAACTTTTTAGCATTCTCCCCCCTAGCACAGAAGATCCCTCCTCATTGAGGTGCGATCCGTCCCTAGAATATAGATGGCACCTCTCAGAAAAGGAGTCCCAGTGCTCTAAAAACTGACGAAAACCCCTCCTTCCTGCACCAACACTGTTGGTGATGTCTTTCCTGCACCAACACTGTGTTGTCATGGGTCCGCTAAACCTGCAAAACATGAATGAAAACAAGAATTAAACAATGACTACTGTACAATAGGATTTTTTTCCTTTTTTGAAATACTACAATAATACGCTGATACAATCTTCTTCAACCGCCAACTGACATCTTATTGCATCTTTACATGTTCAAATGTTAAATAACTGAGTGTTTTTTAGAGAAGAAAATACTGTAAATGTCTGAATGACAGTACTGTACATTACCTGGCAGTATCGCTGGATGTGTTTCCTGCCCGAAGCGCAGTGTTTTCATCAGCCTGCCAAACCTAAAAAACAAGAATGAAAGGAAGAATTAAACAATAACTAAATTAAAGTACTTAATTAAAAACATTTTCTGTAAAACTGTATTCATTAGATTTAAAATATTTTATGTAGAAATTAATTTAGTTCATAAAGTCATCTTCTTTGCTCTGAACACTCTAGCCCAGAGCCTCTGATGTTGAAAAATATCATTGATTCTGTCTTTGACAGTCTTAAATTGTGCAATTCTCATTTTGAACGGCTTCTTTATTTCATCTATAATGGCTGTCACGGGAGACCATGCAGTTTACACCTTTTTACCAGATCATTCATTGAGCAAAACAATGTAGTGAAATAAATTGTAATTTATTCGGCATAAATTCGCATACACACAATGAAACACAAAATACAGACGAAAAGCACACTTACTGGGGGTCTGGGGTTTGAAAACAAGACTCTTCTAGGTGCAGAGAACTCTAAATAGGAGTTTTACCCTGACCGGGACTTGAGAACTTGGGCGCTAAAAACGGGACTTAGAATCTGGCAGGCAGACTTTCCTGGCTTGAAATCAAGCCAGCTGCTTTGCTATTTGCTCAAGAGCAACTTTGAAAAGCCCGCCCGCACTTCTACCACTAGAAATCTCAAATCTGATTGGTTTAGACAATCAGTATTCTCTTATAGTATTCTGAGTTTCAGTCATGAAACTCAGCAACCAATCATCGCATGGGAACATTCTCAGCAGCCAATCAGAGACAAGCCTGTATGAAAAGCCGGGTCAGCGGGAGATCTGAAATTGCCAAGGGACATGCGCAAGTTTGCCCCCTCCATCCCGTGCTATCTCTATGCCACCCGCTGGGTCAGGCTCACTAAGTCTGTCAGAACAAATGACAGCCCGGACGACTGCCATTGTCCTCCAGACTTTGATACTTGAGCCCTTCCCTGCTACCCAAATGGCTTTCACATCTCCTGCATCCTCTGGTTACTTTGAACTCCGATGTCCAGCAAACTTACTGACACCAACTTAGAAGCCCTGACAGTCTTTGTGGGCATTGGTTTTGAAAGTCCCACTACCTTACAGTACACAACAGTATGTTACACTGTATTAATAAAATGTACTTTAATACATCCCTAAACCCTGGGTATTGGGAATAGAATAGAAAAGTGTACTTTTATTTCAGCCTTTATTCCCCACACACTATCTATGGGACTTAGACTGGACTCTGAGAGTCCCCTCACAACCTTATCTATGGTTGGAGCACCCAAGAACCTAATACAGGTTCTGGGCAACTTGGGAAATAACTGGGGTACCCCCCTTTAACCTAGGGATCCCCACAGTTACAGGGACACTTTTCATCTCTATGCCCCATTTACCTTTCCTGGTTATGCTGAAGAAGGGAACCCTAGCGGTGAGTCGCGCAAGTGTTTTCAAGGGCATGTATCATGTATCCGAGAATCGGGTATGATTGCCGGGTACATTTCTAGGGGAACCGATAACTCCAGACCCCAACTACCTAGGCACATTCTGACAACAATTCCTCTGCAAAATCCCCATTAAAACTCATTCCCTAGCACTCGAGTGAGTGTTTGCACTCACAGAGTCTAGCAGCTGATTGCAGTGCGATACTGAATGCTGCCACGCTGATGCTGACAATGCGCGTGCACGTGATAGCACGCGCATTGTACACCCCTTACTGTTGGAGCAACACCTTCATTTCTTAGGTTTACTGTATACCAGTACCTTCATTCGAAACATTGATTTAATTCCACTCAATTGTTTAATTCATTTTCAATCCAGAGTACATCCAGCATTCGACATAGGAGTATTATGTGTGTGTCCTTCAGTGGATTTTAACCCCCATTCTTTTAAATTGATGAACAATAAAATTTACTTTTTATTCATATCACTAAACATTCAGCTTTGGGAATTGAGTGCCTTATTGGGTTTCTAGCTCTCGTTTGTTTTTCCATTATTACCATTACCCAAAGCATCGTTCTCATAACACCATATTTCTATACTACATTGCTGTAGCGGGGAACCCTCTGCTAATATATTCCTGAATGGCATAACCAGAAATTCATATAGGCCACTCGGAGTGATGAAAGCTGACTTCTCCTGTGCCTCCTGGGTCAGAGGGATTTGCCAATACACTTTGGACAAATCCATAGTGGTCAGATACTTTGCACCTACAATCTCATCTAAGAGCTCATTGTGACAGTGAGGGGGTAATAAGGCCATCAATAAAGGTATTATGCCTGGCTGGTTACCTCTAAGCCATATTTTGGGGTTTAGAGTGTCAGCTCTTGGACCCATTTGTTGTACATGAAATGTATGTAATTGCTTGACAATAAAGAATTTATATATGTTTTAGATAGACTGGCAACACTCTGAAAGGCTGGTAGGATTCTTCCCACGCTCGGATTGGCTAGAGTTTTTCATGAATGAACTCTGAAATACTATAAGAAACCTTCACCCAATCCGGACATGAGATTCACTCAGATTCTAAGCGCCAAGACAGCAGCGGCAAAGTCTAAATCACCAAAAGATTCTCTTGGAGAAATACCACTGAACCAGCTTCAGAAATTTCAAGGCAAGAAATTTTCTAAGTTCCACTTTTTGGGACCAAGTTTTGAAAATAGAACGTAGCGGTCGTGGCTGGGATTTCAAGATGAAAGGAGTTACCAGGATGTTTGGTACTATCTGCCGGTCAATGGATTTCGGCAGCTCCGGAGCAGATACAGAGGTGGCGTCAGGAACTTCATCAGATTTGAGTTCCATGACATTTCGGGACAAGTTCCGGTCAACCTTAAGACTTTGTTTTACTTCTTATTTCACCTAGGAAAGTCTAGTTTTGTAGCCCAGACCCCCAGTAAGTGTGTTTTCTTCTGTATTTTGTAATCCACTGTGTGTACATCTGTTTCTATGGAATAAATGACAATTTGTTTTACTATCTTGTTTAGTTCAGTGAATGATCCCGGTAAAAAGGTGTAAATACCTTGTCTCCCATGACACTCATCCATTTAGGGTATGGGATAAACATCCGACACTGTCTGCACATTGAGCTGCCAGTAGTCCACACAGAACTGTGTGGTATCCTTCTTGGGCATGAGGACTACCGGACAAACCCAAGGGCTCTGAGACGGGACAATAACCCCTAGGGCGAGCATCTCTTCTACCTCCCTCTCTATACATCCCTTCTCGATAGGCATGCTTATGCAGAGGCCTCTGATCCCCGGTGAGGACTGGGTGATCATTAATATGTGTCCTGCCCGGTTATCCGTGAACAGGACCCTCTGCTGCTCTAACATAGCCTTTGCCTGCACTCTCTGTTGTGCATTGAGCTGAGACCCTATCTCCACCTGCTCTAATGTGCCCCCCTGCCTAGCTTCCCCTAGGAGGTCGGGCAGAGCTTGGCTCGCCAGGTCCCCCAACGGTGGACTACAGATAGCTATCACTGATGCCACATTCTGAAAATACTCCATAAGCATATTAATATGATAAGTCCTATGTCTGCCTGTCTCTCCATCTAACTGCACAACATAGTTGTAGTCATTCATCCTCCTCAGTACTGTATACGGACCAGCCCAGGCAGCCATCAGTTGGTTCAGCTGAGTGGTCTTCTGAACAAGCACTTGCTGCCAGGATGAATTCTCTGCTATGGGTATGCTGGTCATACCAAGTCTTCTTCTTGGTCTGAGCCTCCCTGAGGGTAGCCTGTGCCAACCCCATAAGCGTTTCTAACCGGTTCCTGAGATCTACCACATACTTCAGCACAGAAGCATCAGTATTAGTAGTCTGCCCTTCCCATCCCTCATGGAATAGGTCAAGCTGTGCCCGTACCCTGCGACCATATAGAAGCTCGAAGGCAGAGAAGGCAGTGGACTCTTGTGGTACCTTTCGGTATGCAAACAGCAAGTGTTGCAGATGAGTCTCCCAGTCTTTTCCTTCAGCCTCTATAAATCCCTGAAGCATCTGCTTCAGGGTACCATTGAACCACTCACATAGTCCGTTTGCCTGGAGGTGGTATGGGATCGTGCGCTGGTGCTTCACCCCGCATGAATCACAGAGACATTGTAGTAATTCTGACATGAATTGCAACCCTTGATCAGTTTGAATCTCACTAGGAAACCTAGAAAAAAATCACAATGAATGCCTTTGCCACTGCACTTGCCTCAATAGTGGCCAGCGCTACAGCCTCAGGGTACCGGGTGTCAAAATCCACAACTGTGAGGATGTAATGCTTGCCGGTCCAGCTATGGATCTTCAGAGACCCCACTATGTCCATGGGTACTCTCTGGAAGGGTTCCCCTATTACCGGTAGTGGGTTCAGGGGCGCCTTCACACGGTCGCCCGCATTACCTACTCACTGGGAGGCATCACAGGACTGGCAGAACTCTGTCACTTCCCCAGATGCCCCCGGCCAGTAGAAACACTGCAATAACCGGGCTCTGATGCGAGTAACCCCCTGATGACCCGCTAGAGGAATAGAGTGGGCTACCTGCAATAACTTCTGCCTATACACCTTGGGTACCACTAACTGTCTCCTACCTGTCTATACTCTGTCTGGAGCATAAGAGCTTGCTCCCTATACAAGAGCCCACGGTGCCAAAGAAACCAGTCTGAGCCACTCTCAGAGGCAGACTTGGACACCTGAAGTCTCACGCCCTCTAAGCCGGGATCGGACTGCACCGCATCTCTGAACTGTGCCCGCACCACTGGCCAGTAGCTCTCAGGCACAAAGTTGGGTGATGGGGAAACAGTAAAGTCAGTACATAGTTGCGACTCTGTCTGGCTTATCTGCCTGGTCTCCTGAGAGACCTCTGGAGCTGTTGGTGGACGGCGAGATCCTCAGTGGGCAGGGGTACCAAAGGCTCCCCTGTCTGGGCAAGTGCCCTGCTCTTGCTTCTTGTAATAGCTGGCATTGGAGCAGCTTCCTCTGCAATGGAGCAGATGAGGTGCCACAGGTAGTTACCGAGTCGCACCTCAGTATCCAACCGAGGCAAATCACCCACATCCCTCATGCCTCGACTGGCACCCCAGTCGAGAAACACCCAGGCAACCTGGATTGACCTAGGTGCCCCGTCTGGCATTGTGACCTGCATCTCTGTTCTTGGTAGCAGATCCTCTGGATTGACCATATCAGGTCTCACCAGAGTAACAGTGGCGCAGGAGTCAAGCAAGTCGAGTGCTTGGCGATCACTGGTCTCAAAAGCTTCCTCCGGACATCATTGAATTGCAACCAGACAGTTGTAATCTGATGCCCGTCTTCCACTTCTGCTGTGCCCACTGAAGTGGAATTGGTTTTGTACAGGTTAATAAGAGCTTCAATCAGACTTAGAACTATGCAACTAATTTTGACAGATTTATTATAAATCACTCTTCCTGGTAATGTACAGGTTATTAAGAATTGATATTAGTGTTGGGACCCTTGAGACGTGGTCTGCCTTGGAGGGGCTCAAGGGCTTACGACACTTTGGCCAAAGAGTTAAACTAAAAGACCATTTTATTCAAAAGATATATATATATATATATATACACATGAAGGTCAGTCAGCACACTGCAGTAGAAAAGGTTATAATAGCAGATGCTAGTCCCATAGAAAATAAGTATGATACGAACCAATCCAAAGACCAGTAAAGAGACAGCACACCGCACGGGGTTAATCCAAAAATCTATATTCACAACATGAAATACACGTAAGCCAACGTTTATATATATATACAGTGTTCGACAATCCTATACATTTACACGGCCGTGGCGGGTGGATTTAATCCCCGGGCGAGTAAATATTGGCCCAAGCAGAACACGTGTTTTATTTTTAAATTCCCCCCTGCTCGCGCTGAAAATGTTCCCGCTCGCGCTGGCTGGAAAAAAAAAACCCCTACCTGACAGCTGATTGGCGCGCGGCCAGGCTCTATATGAGCCCGCCCCCAACGAGCGGCCATTTTTTCTGGCCGGAGATCGTAGGAGAGTAAGTACTCTCTAATCCTCCGTCTTGCGGCCCCTCTGCTCCTTCCCTGCAAGCCCCCTTACTCCCCGGCGAGGCAGGTGTTCCCCCTTCTCTCCCTGTCCCCGAGTCCCGCGCGGGGCAGGGGATTGCAATGCGGGTGTTCCCCCTTCTCTCCCTGTCCTCGAGTCCCGCGCGGGGCAGGGGATTGCAATGCGGGTGTTCCCCCTTCTCTCCCTGTCCCCGAGTCCCGCGCGGGGCAGGGGATTGCAATGCGGGTGTTCCCCCTTCTCTCCCTGTCCCCGAGTCCCGCGCGGGGCAGGGGATTGCAATGCGGGTGTTCCCCCTTCTCTCCCTGTCCCCGAGTCCCGCGCGGGGCAGGTGATTGCAATGCGGGTGTTCCCCCTTCTCTTCCTGTCCCGGCATCTCCGGGCTGGAGATGGTCACGGGGGGGAAGGGGGGGGTGTGGCGACGTGGCAATGGTGGTGCTCGGTCCTGCTGCTTACCTCTTCCCCCTGTCGTGTGTGTGTGTGCGTGTGTATGCGTGTGTGTGTGTGTGTGTGTGTATATATTTGGGAATGTGTGTATATACAGTATGTGGGAGTGTGTGTATATATGTGGGAGTGTGTGTATATATGTGGGAGTGTGTGTATATATGTGAGAGTGTGTGTATATATGTGGGAGTGTGTGTATATATGTGGGCGTGTGTGTATATATGTGGGCGTGTGTGTGTGTATATATATGTGGGAGTGTGTGTGTGTGTGTATATATGTGGGTGTGTGTGTGTGTGTGTGTGTGTATATATGTGGGAGTGTGTGTGTGTATATATGTGGGCGTGTGTGTGTGTATATATGTGGGAGTGTGTGTGTGTGTGTGTGTGTATATGTGGGAGTGTGTGTGTGTGTATATATGTGGGAGTGTGTGTGTGTATATATGTGGGAGTGTGTGTGTGTGTGTGTGTATATATGTGGGAGTGTGTGTGTGTGTATATATGTGGGAGTGTGTGTGTGTATATATGTGGGAGTGTGTGTGTATATATGGGAGTGTGTGTGTGTGTATGTGTGTGTGTGTGTGTGTGTGTGTGTGTGTGTGTGTGTGTGTGTGTGTGTGTGTGTGTGTGTGTGTGTGTGTGTGTGTGTGTGTGTGTGTGTGTGTGTGTGTGTGTGTGTGTGTGTGTGTGTATATATGGGAGAATGTGTATGTGTGTATGGGAGTATGTGTGTGACACCAGAGGTACCCCCCCCAATCAGTCACCTACCCCGGTCAGTCAGTCACCCCTGTCCCGGTCAGTCAGTCACCCCTGCCTCCCTCTCTCTGATCTCCCCTCTCTCTAGTCTTCCCCCCTCTCTCTGGTCTCCCCCCTCCCCCCTCTCTCTGGTCTCCCCCCTCTCCCCTCTCTCTGGTCTCACCCCTCTCCCCTCTCTCTGGTCTCCCCCCTCTCCCCTCTCTCTGGTCTCCCCCCCTCTCCCCTCTCTCTGGTCTCCCCCCTCTCCCTTCTCTCTGGTCTCCCCCCTCTCCTCTCTCTGGTCTCCCCCCTCTCCCCTCTCTCTGGTCTCCCCCCTCTCCTCTCTCTAACCCTCTCTCTGGTCTCCCCTCTCTCTGGTCTCCCCCGTCTCCCCTCTCTCTGGTCTCCCCCGTCTCCCCTCTCTCTGGTCTCCCCCTTCTCCCCTCTCTCTGGTCTCCCCCCTCTCCCCTCTCTCTGGTCTCCCCCCTCTCCCCTCTCTCTGGTCTCCCCCCTCTCCCCTCTCTCTGGTCTCTCCCCTCTCTCTGGTCTCCCCCCTCTCTCTGGTCTCCCCCCTCTCTCTGGTCTCCCCTGTCTCCCCTCTCTCTGGTCTCCCCCGTCTCCCCCTCTCTCTTTCTCTCCCCCCTCTGTCTCCTTCTCTCTCCTGTCTCTTCGTCTCTCTCTCTCTCCTCTCTCTCCTCCTCTCCCTCCTCCTCTCTCTCTCCTCCTCTCTCTCCTCATCCTCTCTTTCCTCCTCCTCTCTCTCTTCCTCTCTTCCTCTCTTCCTCTCTCTCTCTATTCCCCTCTCTCTCTCTATTCCCGTCTCTCTCTCTATTCCCCTCTCTCTCTATTCCTCTCTCTCTCCCTCTCTCTCTCTCCCTCTCTCTCTCTCTCCCTCTCTCTCTCTCTCTCTCTCTCTCTCTCTCTCTCTCTCTCTCTCTCTCTCTCTCTCTCTCTCTCTCTCCCTCTCTCTCTTCCTCTCCCTCTCTTCCCCTCTCTTCCCCTCTATTCCTCTCTTCCTCTCCCTCTCTCCCCCTCTCTTCCTCTCTCTTCCTCTCTCTTCCTCCCTCTCTCTCTCTCTCTCTCTCTCTCTCTCTCTCTCTCTCTCTCTCTCCCTCTCTTCCTCCCCCTCTCTTCCTCTCCCTCTCTTCCTCTCCCTCTCTTCCTCTCTCTGTATCTGGATATCTTATTTACCCTATATATCTTAACTGTCCTATACTACACCAAAATAACTTAGAATGAGGTACCTGGACATTGAGGGACTGCGGATCAGGTAAGATTCCAGGTGGGATTGCTGCTTTAGATATTGTGAAGCGGGACATCCAGAAACTGGTTAAGTGGTTCAGGAAACTAGTCATTCACCTGTGGCTTTTATTTCTAGATCTGACATTTACACACTTACACTCACACACACACACACACACACAGACACACACACATACACACGTAACAAGGACTAATTGTAGTATAATGTAATAAATACATTTGCCAAAAACGAATGTTGTTCTGACTAGGAATTTATTAAATGTATTTTATTTTTATATTTTATTTTAAAGCGGGGTTGGGGGCGGGACTAGGGGTTGGGGGCGGGACTAGGGGCGGGGTTGGGGGCAGGACTAGGTGGCGAGTAGATTTTTTGGTTGGGCGAGTAGATTTTTGGGTGATTTGTCGAACACTGTATATATATATATATATATAGGCACTGTACCGTGTATTTGTGTCAATGGATGTAGCACTGAGCTCTGTCTGTGTTTCATGTTCTGTCTCTGGTTTTAAATATATATTGCCATGCTCAGTAGCACTCCTCTTTGACACTTATATGCATATATATATATATGTTGTGGTTATTTTGGGGGTTCAATATGAGCTTATAGGGGTTCTGTATGTTTTGCAGTACGATAAATACCCTTATTTTTTCCTGTCATTGGGCTGATTACAAAAAAAGGTAAAGATCAAAAAATCTTCCCGAATGTGCCCTTTCTTTGTCCTCCTCTCTGTCCACGGACACCCAAACTCTCCTCTGCCCAGTGTTGATTAGTTTGCGTTGTAGCGTGTGTGTACACCTTTAAATAAAAAATTTAATTGCGAGCAATTGATTATATTCTTATATTAGCGAGAACTTGCAAGTTTCTGGATGGTAATTTTGTATACATACAGTATAATAAACCGGCATTTCCATTATTCAATTCTCACATACGACTTGCACACAGGTAGGATTTATTTAGGGTATTCAGGTCTGTTTTACAGCTCTTTTCAAGGACACAGCAATTAATTTACGTCAACGAGACTACTTCTGTATCAGAACCTGACTCATACCCACTTATTGATGTGGAGAAAGGATAAGGTTATTAGCATAGACACTATGGGATTACTCAAACAATTAGCCCTTTTAACATATTTATACCTGACAATCTAATAAAACGTTTTGGGGGAAAAAACGAATTTTCCCTACCTTGAATTTATACATAAGGTGTGTTCCCCATTGAGATTTACAATACTTGGGAGAACCTGAGATTCTCAATCCTGGCAGGGAAGACCCGTCTTGGTTTAGGCAAAAACAATCTGTTGAGAATAATGGGGGAACCGATGGACTGTGACCTTGGTTTCTCTGGTTATCTCTCTTAGGGGCTCTGCAATTTAAAGCAAAATGTCCTGACTACAATTATAACACCTTCTGTCCCTTCCTTGATCCCTATCCTGTGACCCCTCTTCGGTCCTATCATTTACTCTACTTTCGTTAACCGGCCTATTTTGAGAAAAGAGCAGAGTTTGTTCCTTAACAAATTTCACTACCTGAGTTTTTGCTTTCTTAGCTTCCCTGCTCCTTTGCATTCTCTACCACAGTAGCAATTTCTGACAATCTTTTATGCTCCCAACCAATACACATATATCTACTTGCATCCCAATTTCTGCGTGTAAACCTTTCACAAAAGCTACTTCCTTCTACTTCCTCAATACCTCCATATGCCTTGATTATTTCCAATAATCTATCAGCAAATTCACTTGCTGTTTCTTCCTTATTCACTTGCTGTTTCTTCCTTATTCACTTGCTGTTTCTTCCTTATTCTGTTGTATATATAAAAATCTTCTTCTATGATGTCAATTTGATGGCTTGAATTCTATAAAATAAATATGAAATTATTTACTGTACCCTATTAATAAAAAAAATGAATGCTTAAAGTACAGTATGTGCATGCGTGGTCTATGGACCGTATATACAAGTCTTTTAATGTAGGCACATACGTGGTCTATGGAATGCATATGTGAGTCATTTCAGAATAACAGTTCTACTGTACGGTTATACAGTAATATATGCAAACTTGTGTAAATTTATATTTACCTTGATTAGACACCATGAAAATTGGGTGTCAGTGACCCATTGTTGATGCAAGTACGTAGATGTTTGAGTCGATCATGTACTGTAGTTGGGATGTATTTTTATCTTGTTTTTGGAGTTGGTTGGTCCGTACTGGTAATGGAATTGGGGCAGGTTCTTGGGTGGAGACATACTGGAGGGAGTAGTTCGGGAAGGTCTATTATTTAATCTCTTTCTCCTGAAAGTTGCCATCATCGAACATATCCAGCCACGACGCATGCAGTGCCCAGCATCCGCCCCTCTTGCCGGGATGCGGAGGTGTTCTAATAAGCAATCATTAATGCTTAAGAAGTGTCTATTAGAATTCATCCACCCTTCTTGGTTTGGTGTTTATTTGTAGAATTCATACTTATCAATGATATACTATAGATCTCAGATAGAGTTGCACTCTTACGTACTGTATGTGTCCCGATTTGAATGGCGCAATATATCATATAGGCATAATTGCAAGCCGATCTTGTGTGGCAAGGAGTATTCGCAATGTCCCATGCCATGCACAGCACAGTACAAAAGTTATGACACAGATTCCGTCAATGCATAGTGTTTTTTAATAAAGTGTGCAACTGTAACACTAGATGTGTACTAAAGTCATTAGACAAAGACGTGTACATTTTATCTTCGCTTCCGACACTGTACTGTTGCAGTCGGAGTAGCGTAGGCAAATATATTCAGTGTGCCACCCACCAGACATATACTGACCTGCAACACTACAAATAATAATTCCGTCTAACAACAAACAAAGTCCGCGAAGGCTCAGTGCAGCAAGGCCACGGATGAGGTGCATACTTTTTGGAGGCTGTTGAACATAAATCATGCTTAATCTGTACATGGGCCATGCAGAGATACTGTATATGTGCATGGTCATTAAAGAGAAATTAATATAACCAGTTCAGTAAAATTACATTTACATTCAGGTAGTAGAATATTGTGAGTTCATCCAGGGAAGACAAATCCTACTAAATTTATCAAACATTCCATGCAGTAAATTATTTGTCAATATTGAGCTTTAAGATATCATAGTTGAGATGGCGTGCCATTCCTCTAGTAGTAATCTTATATCCAACTCTTTTCCAGTTTAGTATATATGAAAGCTTAGTATCTGGGTACATGTCCTGTAGGAGAATATATACAATAGAGATATGGCCTTTCATAAAGAAAGAATCCAGGCACAACCTCTCAAAAGGGATTTTTCCACAAACAAATCTGTGGGACATAATACTTGAGTCGCCCCAAAGGCATCTCCCTAAGATAGGATCCCTAATATGCCTTACTGCCCCTGTTCATGAAGCCAGCGTGGGAGAGGTTAACAAAATAAGGACAAAAGCCACTTCAAAGACCACCTAGAGTCCATTTGCCTTTCACCCCCTGCATGTCTGGTTGAAATATCATGTGTTGCTACTGTATGCTGCTATTTTAATTTCCACAAAAGAATCTCTGGGAGATAACACCTGAGTCGCCCCATGGCAGCTGAAGGACAGCCAAAGGAAGTCCCCATTCACTGCCGTTTGTTAATGTCACAGCTGCTGCATTGTGTGTGAAACTCACCAACCCTCTCATCCCTTGTACCAAAGGACTCAACTTACCTTTCTTATAGATTGTAAGCTCCTTGAGGCAGGGCCTCTTCTAACCCGTTGAAGTCCTATCATACCTCTTCTAACACAAGTTTAATCCTGTTTATAAATGTTACTTATGCCTATAATCATATCTCTGGATGTCCATGAAATGTCTGTGTAGCCGTGACCCCCGATTCACCCCGAGTAATGAGAGATTGCGCTTGCAAGGTTTAGTTGCGAGAGCCCGCGAAGGAGGATACATATTGGCGGGAAAGGAGCAGTCCCTTGACCCAGCAGCCCCGCGGGGAGGGTCAGGTGAGCACGTTTAGCCTATGGGTGGAGGAGTTTCTAGGGATATAGGCAGTGGTGGCGCGCACGTGGAGCAGTTTGTGGAGAGTAAGAGACGGAGATACTGCGCTGGGAGGTGATACCCCCAGGCGCAGGCCAGGTGCCCCCGGCCCAGTTAGCCCTAAGTCACCATAGAGACAAGCTGAGCTAGGGACATCCTTATTAGGGACCTTACCCCCAACCAATTGCAGTGTTCAGGACTACTCTGACGAGGAGAAGTGCCCTTATCGCAGCGTGGGATCCTCAGAGACTCTTTTTGAAGACCCATGGCAGTTCCGAGCACCGGAGTGCTCGGCAGGTATTTCATCAAGTGCACCAACTTTACCCATTCAAACCCCTAAGACCTAGTGGCTGCGCAGTCACCCCTACACATACACACGGCTGTTGGGAGCGTGAGAACTGATTAACGTATCTGGACACGGGGTGGGAACACCCGGTGGCGGGTTGGGGAGAAAGTACTGTTTGGCGTCCGCCGAGGTGCAAGTTATTGTTGGCGTCCGCCGAGGCGCAAGTTATTGTTGGCGTCCGCCGAGACGCAATGATGTGGACGTCTTCCGTGGCGTGTTAAATGTTATGTACCAGTGTGCTGGAATGTCATGGCATGAACTTTATCGAAAGGTTTATGTATCAGTAAACGATATTGGGTTTATAACATGGTTGTGTGAGAGAAATTCTTGTATAGAGGTCCTGCGAAGACCAACTCCCCCTTTGGCGGGATTTGTCGCAGGTGAAGGCGCTGCACCAAACCTAATTATATATATATATATATATATATATATATATTGTGACAAACGCCCCTCTTTTGTAGTGCCGACGCCTGTCTGGGTTCTTCCCGACACAGTCTTCTAGGGTTATTTAATACAAAAACAGGATCATGCAAAGTATTAAGCTGCTTAACTCAGGCTTCTGCCTGCTTTATTTTCATCCAAGTAATGTACTGCAGCTTTAACATGTGAAGGTTAGAGGTACTCAGATACTTTCATTCAGCAGTTCACACATTTCAGTGTTACAGTATTTCCCACATTGTTATTTCAAGTAAAAAAGAAACCAAATGATATAAACAAAATCCTATCCCTTTCAGGGATCTAACTACACATAGAATCAGCCTCTAACTACTGCTGGGCCAACTAACCTGGTTCCCCCAGTTTAAAACAATGCCCTCTCAATTAGGGTCACTAGATACAGCATAGTCCATTACAAACAGTAATACATCTTTGTTTGGCTTATCTGTTTTGTGGTGGGTACTCGGACCCAGGTGTCCGGCAAATCCTCTGGGACTGTGATACTTGGAGGGGCCGTCAACCCCGAAACTGGAAACAGGGGAGCAGCGATACCCCCAGCCTCCAGGCTCTAAGGAGAGAGAGTGAAATGCAAAACCTCTCTGCTCTAAGTACCTGTGCATGTGATTAGAAGAGCAGGTGAGGGAGAACTAGAGCCATTGTAATCTGTGGTCTGGATTTTCCATCCAGCTGCCTGAGTTAATGGGAAGATGTGGAACGGATCATTTTTAACTATTCCTGCACTTTCTGACCTAAAATGGGGCAGAAAGCTGCCTAACATCTTTGGACTATGTCACAATATATATATATATATGTACTGTATGCACCCCGGGCTCTCCGTGGCAGAGGCTCAGACCCTGTGAGTCAGCAGGTAACACAGCACAGAGTAACCGCTTGCCCAGTGATAGGAAGCAGGGTTACATTTGGAGGCGCTGCTGAGGTTTTAGACCTGGGGTGCCCCTCGAACCTCACTTGTGATCACCATGGCTTTACCCACCCGTCAAGAGATACGAGACTGGGCACGCCAAGTCCGCACTCCCACTCGTCGCGCCGTAGCGTTGGCCCGAGTACCCGTGGCATTGCCCCTAGAGACTTTACAGACGGCCTGGCGACAACTCCCGGGGTTTGCCAAAGCTCGCTTGGTAGATGTAATGCTAGACCACGACTCCAAGTGGAATACCTTACTCGTAGACTGTCGGCGTAACCTGTTGGCGTTAGAAACTGCCGTTTCGCAATCCCTGGTCTTGCCCGACGCACCGCCCGGCGGTAGTCCTTTCGTCTACCCCCTTCGAAGCCCCTCCGTATACCCATTGGGAGAGGACGACCCCACCCTTCCGTTGCTCCACTATGCCGAGAGTGAGCTCGGTAGCTGCCGCTCTCTGTCCAGTAGCCCGGAATCCAGTGCCTCTATGGAAGCGGGAGTGAGTAGTAACCTACTAAAGAAACTGAATGACAAAATAGACCTACTATCTAGTCCCCCCAGTTTGCCGCCGCTAGTCGAAGCGCTTACCTTAGCCACCCACACTCAGAACTACCGGAAGCTAAAAGCCTTCTCGGGGACCCTCCCGATTCCTGCCGGGGAAGATGGGGTAGAGACGTGGAGAGAACACACGTGGGGAGTGATGGAAGAGTGGTCTTGCACAGATGTAGTAAAACGCCAGCGGCTCATGGAGTGTCTGCTGCCACGCTAATCGGAATACACCGCGAACAGCACCCCGACCTAACCTCTCGCTTGATGATCGAATTCCTGGCCGAAGCCTATAGTACCAAGGAGGACGACGGGGCCTTGTGGGCCAAGTATTACGCCGTAAACCAGAAGGATGGGGAAGAGCTATCCGCCTATATACACCGTGTGCAAATATCTCTCGGCCCGCTACTTCATTATAAATACGTACTCCCATCCCAGATGAATGAGTACCTCCGGAAGCAGTATCTCCGCGGATCCAGTCCGTCTCACCCAATAGCCACCATGGTTCGGGATCATCTCACTCGACGCCCCCCCCCCCCCTTCGTTCATTCAACTACTGCAACAGGTGAAGGAACACGAGACGCATCTAATGCTACACTTCCCTCTGAAACTGAAAGTTAGTGGTGGCACTAAATCCCGAGGAAGTGCAGAGAAGAAAGAGGAACCACCAGACCAGCCTGGGTCTGAGAAATCGCCTTCCGCGGGACGGTCGTCCCCTCCGTTGGATCGCCGGGCTATCTCCAGAGATATGTTCTGCTACAAGTGCGGGAAGCGGGGCCATCTATCCTATGATTGCCGCCTGGGCACTTCTCGCCCCCGGAGCCCTTCACCCCTGAAGTTTCCGTCCAAGTCTATGGTCTGTGGGGTGTATGCGGCGGATGCTGATACAGACGGGCCTCTGCCTGGAGGGACTGAATCCCTCGAAGATGGAAATCGAGTGGGGCCGGTAGCGCTGATCTGAGTTTTAGTGGATGGAATCTACTCTTCTGCCCTACTAGATACCGGATCCCAAGTCACTATCATATACCGAGGGTTCTATGATCGCCATCTTCAGAAGCGACCCCTACGACCAGCGGAGCACATCAAGGTGCGTGGACTGAGCAACGACGACTATCCCATCGATGGGTTAGTGACCATGGATCTAGAAATCCAACAGCTCAACACGGGCAAGTCTCACCCCATGAAGGTGGATGCCTTGGTATGCCCGGAACCCCGGGACACCCCCAAGTACCCTATTATCCTAGGCACCAATGCCGATATCGTACAAGCAGTCATCCGGGCTTATCTGCACAAAACTAAAGAGCTCCCCATGTCCAGTCTGCAGCTGCAATTGGTTCAAGCCGATCCAGCCCAGCCTTCCCCGCCTCCAGATGACTACGGACTGCTGTTCTGTGGCCGAAAGGGGTGGACAAAGCTACGTCCAGGAGAAGCTCAAAGAATATCCGCTTGGTGTGCTTATGCAGAACGTCTATCCGAAGACCAACAATTCTCCCGGGGAGGATGTGAGGCGAGGATATTGGCTCGTACCCGAATTTCGCTATTGGCAGGGCGCCCTCCCTAAGCGGATTGATGTGATGGTACAGAATCTATCCCCCTTTCCCCTGACCATTGATGTGGGCCAGCAGATAGGAAGAATATATCCGGTCAGTTCCGTGGAAGGGGCAGTACAAGCGAACACGACCCGAGTGACCAAACCACGGACGTCCCTGGACTTCGACTTCGGCTCGGCCGAATTGCCGGGAACCTGGAAGAATCGGTTACGGGACCAACTAGAAAAAAGACAGTCCGTGTTCTCTACCGAGGAGATGGATGTGGGGTTCAGCCGCAACGCCCAGCATACCATTCGCATGATACAGTAGATGAGAGGCCTTTCAGAGAACGTTCGCGCCGACTCGCTCCGAGAGATGTGGAGGATGTGAGAGCTGCTATCCATGACATGGAGGCCGCCAGGAATTGTTACTGAGTCCCGAAGCCCCTATGCCTCCCCCATAGTGGTGGTGAGAAAGAAAAATGGGACGGTACGGCTGTGTGTAGATTACTGGACGTTGAATAATCGGACAGTGCCGGATCCGTACAATCTCCCTCGTATAGAAGAGATCCTGGAGGCGTTACACGGGAGCCAGTGGTTCAGCGTACTGGACCTAAGGTCTGGATACTACCAAGTCCCGATGAGTCCAGAAGATCAGGAAAAGACTGCCTTCGTCTGCCCCCTTGGGTTTTATCAGTCCACTCGCATGCCTCAAGGCATATGCGGAGCGCCCGCCACCTTTCAACGACTAATGGAAAAAACGTTGGGTGACCTCAACCTCCGAGAATGCCTGGTATACCTAGATGACATCATAGTCTTCAGGAAAAACTTTGGAGGAGCATGAGAGTCGTCTCATGAAGGTATTGGATAGACTGTCCGCAGAAGGCCTCAAACTCTCGCTGGACAAATGTCGGTTCTGTCGGACATCAGTAACGTATGTAGGTCACATAGTGTCCGGCGCCAGAATCGCCACTGATCCCGCTAAGATAGAAGCTGTTGTTAGCTGGCCTCGCCCAGAGAATGTGGGGGAGCTACGCTCGTTTCTGGGTTTCTGCGGCTATTATTGGCGTTTTGTGGAGGGGTATTCACGAAGGGCCAAAGCCCTCAACAGTCTGCTCCGCATATATCCGTCTGACACGGGCCAGAAGCTCCACTCGGCCAAACAGCCCTTCAGGGATAAATGGACCCCCGAGTGTGACCAAGCCTTCCATGATTTGAAACAGAGCCTGACGGCTGCTCCGGTATTGGCCTACGCCAACCCCGATCAACCATACATCCTGCACATGGATGCCAGCCTGAGTGGATTGGGAGCCGTGTTGCATCAGAAATATCCTGAGGGGCTACGGCCAATAGCGTACATCAGCCGCAGTCTCACCCCCAGTGAACAGAACTAACCGGTACATAAGCTCGAATTCTTGGCCCTTAAGTGGGCCATAGTGGATAAACTGCGGGACTACCTGTACTGGGTGGCGTTCGAAGTACGTACCGACAATAATCCTCTAACCTACATCATGACCTCAGCCAAGCTGGATGCGACCGGACATCGGTGGTTGGCCGCGCTTTTCAATTATAACTTCACCTTGAAATACAAACCTGGGCCTTTAAACATTGGAGCCGACGCCTTGACGAGACGACCGGAGTTGGTCCCTGTCAACGACGAAGATCAGTGGGAAGAAATCCCTGGACCGGGAATAAGAGCCCTCTGCGGCACGGCCGCCACATAGATGAGCAAATCGCCTTTTCGGAGCTACGAGTGGCTGACTCCCTAGGGTGTGCACCCACCGCTATACCGGCAGCCTATCGGGATCCGAGTGGGATGCATGTCGCCCCCGACCAGATCATTGCCTGGGAAGACATGGTACGTTATCAAGAACAAGATCCGGTCGCAGGAATAATCCGGGAGGCCCTTCGACAAAAGCGACGAGAACTGCTTCGTCAGGCTCCGAGGGATGTAGGAGGCATACTAATGCGGGAGGCGGACAAATTTGAAATTCAAGATCGGCTGTTATATCGAGTAGTGAAGTATCACGACCACCCAGATCGCCGCCAACTAGTGTTGCCAAAACGACTAAAATACTTAGTGCTGAAAGCTCTCTATGATGAACACGGACATTTGGGGGTGGACAAGACTTTTGGACTAGTAAGAGACAGATTTTTTTGGCCAAAAATGAGAGAATCCGTAGAGCATCACTGTCATAGGTGTGTGCGATGTATCCAACGTAAGACTCTGCCCACCCGAGCGGCCCCCATGGGTCATCTAAAGAGTACGGGACCTATGGATTTAGTCTGCATGGACTTCTTGTGCATCGAACCTGACACCCATGGCATAGGAAACGTGTTGGTCATCACTGATCATTATACCCGCTACGCCCAAGCCTTCCCGACCAAGGATCAAAAAGCTATTACGATGGCCAAGGTCCTCTGGGAAAAATATTTCATGCATTATGGACTACCTCAATGCCTGCACTCCGACCAGGGCCGGGATTTTGAAAGTAGACTAATAAAAGAATTACTGAACCTTCTGCACATCAACAAGTCCCGTACTACTCCATACCATTCAGAAGGGGATGCTTTGCCTGAATGTTTCAATCGCACTCTGCTGGACATGCTGGGCACACTAACAGGTGTTGCCATGTGGAAACTCTCGTCCATGCTTACAATTGCACCCGGCACGAATCTACCGGGTTCTCCCCCTACTTTCTTATGTTTGGCCGGGAAGCCCGTCTGCCTGTGGATATACAGTTAAGGGTCTTCACCGATGGGGTGCCCAATTCCAACCATTTCCGCTACGTACAAAGACTACAAGAGAATTTTCAGAAGGCCTATGGGCAAGCCGAAAGATCCACTGAAAAGTTGAATGCCGGGAACAAAAGGCGCTATGATCACAAAGTAAAACATAGAGACATTAAAACTGGCAATGCCGTACTGCTGCGCAACCTGGGAGTACCGGGAAAACATAAATTGGCTGACCGCTGGCGAGAAGGGGTATACGAAGTTGTTTCTCAAATGCCTGGCCTTCCAGTCTACCGGATAAAAGACTCGGAGGGTCGGATAAAGACGTGGCATCGAAATAATCTGCTCCCCATTCCCCAACTAGAAGAAGGAGTGTTAGAGTGGCCTACATCTCCCCTGAGTGGGGAACTGTCATCAGGACATGATAGTCTGAACGATCCACGGGAAGGAACCTCTCAAAGGGGCCTTCCGGACGCGGGGGCATCTCCCGAAGGAGCTACGGGTAAAGAGCCCCTTGGCCCCATGACAGAGACACTGACTCCAGTGAGTCCGCCACTAAATCCCCAGAGCCCGTGCTTTGTATCCCAAAAAGACTTTACAGATCAACCCCGCCCCTCAAGGGCCGAGTTGGAGACTCCCGATGAGTCCTGCTACTCCCCCAAGGAGGTAGCGGAAGAGCTAATTCGCCGAAGCCAAAGGGCCGGCCAACCTCCCACGAGGTTGGTGTATGATCAGTTCGGGGCACCTCATTACGAGTCTCAGCAGTGGTCTCGCAGTCAGGTGCAATCAGTGATTATCATGTTCAGTGAAATGTACAAGTTGATAGAGGAACCAATGTATTAGTGTTTTTCATTATATAAATGGCTGTGTTGTTGTCATTCTCCAAGCGGGGCCGTTGGAATCCACAGGGGGGAGGATGTTGCCGTGACCCCCAATTCACCCCGAGTAATGAGATTGCGCTTGCAAGGTTTAGTTGCGAGAGTCCGCGAAGGAGGAGGATAAATATTGGCTGGAAAGGAGCAGTCCCTTGACCCAGCAGCCCCGCGGGGAGGGTCAGGTGAGCACATTTAGCCTATGGGTGGAGGAGTTTCTAGGGATATAGGCAGTGGTGGCGCACACGTGGAGGAGTTCGTGGAGAGTAAGAGACGGAGATACTGCGCTGGGAGGTGATACCCCCAGGCGCAGGAGGTGCCCCCGGCCCAGTTAGCCCTGAGTCACCGTAGAGACAAGCTGAGCTAGGGACATCCTTATTAGGGACCTTACCCCCAACCAATTGCGGTGTTCAGGACTACTCTGATGAGAAGCGCCCTTATCGCAGCGTGGGATCCTCAGAGACTCTTTTTGAAGACCCGTGGCAGTTCCGAGCACCGGAGTGCTCGGCAGGTATTTCATCAAGTGCACCAACTTTACCCGTTCAATCCCCTAAGACCTAATGGCTGCGCAGTCACCCATACACATACACACGGCTGTTGGGAGCGTGAGAACTGATTAACGTATCTGGACACGGGGTGGGAACACCCGGTGGCGGGTTGGGGAGAAAGTACTGTTTGGTGTCCGCCGAGGCGCAAGTTATTGTTGGCGTCCGCCGAGACGCAATGATGTGGACGTCCTCCGTGGCGTGTTAAATGTTATGTACTAGTGTGCTGGAATGTCATGGCATGTACTTTATCGAAAGGTTTATGTATCAGTAAACGATATTGGGTTTATAACATGGTTGTGTGACAGAAATTCTTGTATAGAAGTCCTGCAAAGACCAACTCCCCCTTTGGCGGGATCTGTCGCAGGTGAAGGCGCTGCACCGAACCTAATTATATATATATATATAACAAAACAACAGAAATGAAGTAGCGCCGCTAAACAACCAGTTAATTTAAAGATATTAATAGGAGAGACAATAGCTGATAGGAATGCTTGAGGGGGCAGCTAGATGAGGCTAATACACTATGATAAAACTTTATAAAAATACAAATGGCAATACAAACTCTTGACAAAACCCTAAAGGAAAAAATGTAAAAAATCTAAAAAATATATTTAATAATAAAAAATGTATAAAAAATGTGTCAAAAGAAAAATATAATAAAAAACCTTCAATACATAAAGTCCTGTTCCAGTGGAAATGTCTTTGGTTTCTTGCAGCCCGTTCCAAAGGGATCACCAGTCCCTAGTGATATCTAGAAAAAAGAACAAAAAAGAAACAGGCGCACACCTAGTGCATTACCACAATTAAAATGTATTGAATGAACATAAAATCTGACAAATGGCCACTCACAAGGATACAGCAAATAAAAGCATTTATGAGATAGGCTCTCATGTGCCTTGCAGCTCAATCACCAGCAACCGTCCGCAGTCAGTGGCGTCGTCACGTGGAACTCCTTCGTGAACCGGAACCGGAAGAGGGATCTTTCACCTTGAATGCTCCACACCATAAGTCCCTCCGGGAAACAGGCACCTCAGATGTAATAAGGATGAGGTAGCAGGCCGGGAGAGCAGCAGCACACGGGAGCCAAAAGTTCTAAATCAATCTGCATCAATGTTTGTGGGCAAATGGCGGCCGGATTCTAGCCACGCCCTACGCGTTTCGTCATCAAATGGCGACTTCTTCAGGGGATACCCCTCAAGCATATGTCTTTGATATTTATAGGGAGGTGAACAGCAAATAGCCAATAACGAATTAATGATTTGAAGCAATTGGTTAAATCAATTTACACATATACATATGTACAGCTAAAACAAATATAAGCAAATTCTAAGTATTCTGAGGACCCCATCGATGTCCAAGGATTGATATATCCACTACAAATTGAAACAACATAACCAGTGTTATAAGTGTGTTAGATGTCACTAATGATGTGAATACAATTGGTAAGTGGAAAAATAGCAGGCTAAATAGGTAAACAAACAGCACTATAAGGTACATGATAATTAGATGTGAAGATTACATTAAGGCATTCTAGAGAGTATAATCAAAATAAACTATTAATAACATAAAATATATAAGACAAATGATATGTTTGATAAGGTTAAATCTGTTGCATATAGAAGTTAGTGACATCTCAAATAAGGAGATCACGATTGAATGGATCATAATAAATGAACGGCTGTATAAATTGACAATAAACATTTTCATTCTCATTTAAACCAATGACACCCAATAGAACAACAAACAATTACCTGGTATATTCCCAGGATGTTAACCCATTGTTGGGATATCAGTAGGGAGTCAGAGGAAGCAAAAAAGATGGATCCAAAGGCAAGGACAGATAAAACGAAAGCAATGGTGGCTTGAACTAATTTAAAAGTGTATGAGTGTATTATGAATGCTGTGTTCTAGTGAATGTAAGAATGAACTATGTATTGTATGCATGAATGTGAATAATATTAAAAAATACATGATATATAATATGTAATGATGTAAATAATAAAGAATATATAAATAATATATAAAACTAAAAATAATGATAACATTGAATAAGAAGGGGATAATTATTAATAGAATTGAATTTAAATAAAAATAAAAATAAATATAAAAATAGAAATAAAAATAAACCGAATTGTAATATTGACCATTTGTGGAGATGAATCGTAACAGACACGAAAGCTGACTAACCCCTTGGATGAATAAATGGGACCACAATGACCAGACAGAAGACCATAGCCCAGAGGGAATGCTATGCATTCAAACCAGACCTCTGGAGAACACCCATTTAAGGTGTTCAAACTATGGTACTAATGTCAATGTGGTCATTGTGTCCCTTGGGATAGGTAGTGTCCAATATATACATCCAATATGTTTCTCGGGTACATAGCTTCTGAAAGCGATCACCTCCCATATACGAGGGGGGGATGAACTCAATACCCATGACAGAGAGAGATTTGGGATCTTTGTTGTGACTAGTACAAAAGTGACGGGAGAGGCTGTGTGTTTGGCACCCATTGATAATGTTCCGCCGGTGCTCTAAGAACCGTGTACTAAGGGCTCTAGATGTACGGCCTATATATTGTGTGCCACATTCACATGAAATAAGGTACACAACATATTCTGTTAAACAATTTATATGATCTATTATTTCGTATGAGGTACCATTTGAATGTGATGTAAATTTGTTGGATTTTGTCAAATGTTTACAGGTTAAACACCGACCTCTTCCACAGCTAACATTTCCCTTCCTAAGAGCCATATTCTTATTAGTAATCTTCTTGGTTTTGAGTTTACTTGGTGCCAGTATTGTTTTGATACTCCTCGCCTTTCTGAATACAGTTGGAGCATATTCTGGTACTAGATGACCAATAACAGGATCGTTGCGTATGATTTTCCAATGACAATTTAAGATATTTCTAATTTGGTGAGCAGATTGATTAAATTGTGTAATAAATTTTGGTGCATTATTTGATTTATATTCCTTTTTTCTGCTTATACACATTGATTCAGATTTATTTTTAGATTTTTCCAAAAGTATTTCTCTTTTAATAAGACCTGCATCCTGAAAAGCTTTATTAACAACAGAGGCATCATAACCCTTTTCCAAAAACTTCTTTGATAGATCCTTCCCCTGTGATGCAAAATCGGAGTCCTCTGAGCAGTTGCGCCTAATTCTATAGAACTGGCTCTTGGGCACGTTGTCTAGCCATTTTTTATAATGGTTACTACCATAGTGTAAATAGCTATTGGCTGACACTGATTTAAAGTGTGTTCTTGTTTGAATCTGATTTTCTGTGCCAATGAATAGTTCTAAATCCAGAAAGACAATGGTGCTAGAGTGTACAGTATGTGTAAATTTAAGGCCCATCTCATTTTTGTTGAAAGATGACAGAATCTCCTCCAGGGTGACCCTATCACCATCCCAAATAAAAATGATATCATCTATGAAACAGCCATAGTATACCAGACCACCCCTCAGACTAGCATTCTCCCAAACATGGGTTCTCTCCCACAGACCCATGTAGAGATTAGCATAGCTGGGGGCAAATCTGGTACCCATAGCCGTTCCACAGATTTGTAAATAATAAGTGTCTTCAAATAAAAAATAATTGTGACTTAGAATAAATTGAATGCATGCCAAAAGAAAAGTTTTTTGTGAAGGGTGAAGATTAGTGTCTAATTCAAAAAAGTGTTTAATAGCCTGGATACCTTTGGTGTGGTCAATACAAGTGTAAAGTGAAGATACATCGCATGTAATCCAGTGAAAGGTATCCTTCCAAACAATATTTGAGGTGGAATCGATGACGTGCAACGTGTCCCTAATATATGATTTTAAATTTGTGACATACGGTTGTAAATAATAGTCAATGTATTGGGACAAGTTTGACGTCATCGATCCCACCCCAGATATTATAGGCCTCCCTGGTGGATTAACTTTATCTTTGTGCAATTTTGGCAGGTGATAGAATATAGGTGTCCTAGGGTGTTTTGTGAATAAAATTTTTTTCTCTAAATTAGTGATAATCCCTTTATTAAGTGCTTCCTGGAGGAGATTCTGAAATTCCAACTGGTAACCCATAACTGGGTCCTCATCTAGTATGGTATAAGATACAGAATCATGTAAAAGGCGATGGGCTTCGCATATATAATCAACGCGATCCTGTAGAACAATAGCACCACCCTTGTCTGCCTGGCGGACTATAAGATCAAAATTGTTTTTTATATCCAACATGGTTGTAGTCTCTTCTTTTGTTAAATTGTTATGTGGAGAGTAAGAGACGGAGATACTGCGCTGGGAGGTGATACCCCCAGGCGCAGGAGGTGCCCCCGGCCCAGTTAGCCCTGAGTCACCGTAGAGACAAGCTGAGCTAGGGACATCCTTATTAGGGACCTTACCCCCAACCAATTGCGGTGTTCAGGACTACTCTGATGAGAAGCGCCCTTATCGCAGCGTGGGATCCTCAGAGACTCTTTTTGAAGACCCGTGGCAGTTCCGAGCACCGGAGTGCTCGGCAGGTATTTCATCAAGTGCACCAACTTTACCCGTTCAATCCCCTAAGACCTAATGGCTGCGCAGTCACCCATACACATACACACGGCTGTTGGGAGCGTGAGAACTGATTAACGTATCTGGACACGGGGTGGGAACACCCGGTGGCGGGTTGGGGAGAAAGTACTGTTTGGTGTCCGCCGAGGCGCAAGTTATTGTTGGCGTCCGCCGAGACGCAATGATGTGGACGTCCTCCGTGGCGTGTTAAATGTTATGTACTAGTGTGGTGGAATGTCATGGCATGTACTTTATCGAAAGGTTTATGTATTAGTAAACGATATTGGGTTTATAACATGGTTGTGTGACAGAAATTCTTGTATAGAAGTCCTGCAAAGACCAACTCCCCCTTTGGCGGGATCTGTCGCAGGTGAAGGCGCTGCACCGAACCTAATTATATATATATATATATATATATATATATATATATATGTACTGTATGCACCCCGGGCTCTCCGTGGCAGAGGCTCAGACCCTGTGAGTCAGCAGGTAACACAGCACAGAGTAACCGCTTGCCCAGTGATAGGAAGCAGGGTTACATTTGTAAACTCAAAGTATAACATTTGTTCATTTAATGAAACCATGTGTAACCCATATTCCCCCACCCAATCGCAGATAGGGTGCACTCCACAGGGGGCACTAGGAGCTGTTGATAGAGGGTTTGCTTCTACTTGTTTACTGTCTGACATCTGATATCTACATATGTACTTTGTCTTTCACAATATTCATGTATTCACATTTATTGTTTGATATCTGGTGTCTGCTTATGTGATTTAACCTCTATAGGACTTTTGATTTATATCTTTAGCTGAGTGTGGGATTATTTGACAGTGGGGAGGGAAGGCTTACGGAAGTACCTCTGGGACCCTTTGGGACCAGGGGGAATGGGCCAGATGAAGAGGTCACCCCTCGAAACGTCGTCCCCCTAGTTTGCTTTCCTTTTTCCATTATTGTGATTTTTTCCTTTTGTTTCATGTTTTTTCCCCTTCTCCTTCTTTCCCCTCCACCCCCTTTTCTTTTTGCTCTATGGTGATATTTATTCTTGCATTGGCGTATTGGCTATTGTTGCTATATTTTCAGTTTATTATTAGTGTCATTAAATGATTCATATTCCCTACACTGGTATTCGCTTATATCTGTAGCTGTGAGACAGAGAGTTCTGGTACTATCTTTTGGTTTGTAAGTACTTCTGAAGGGAATTAGGGTCCCTTCCTGTTCTGTGCACCCTGCAACCTTGCTGCGTCATTGTGTCAGAGTGCTGTCTATCACCCCCCCTTTCTACCATATATATATATATATATATATATATATATATATATATATATATATATATATATATATATATATACGTTTTACGTTATGGTGGGTGAAAAAGGCAACAAGAAACCTCCACCGTATTGCATATAGCAAATAAAAATATCACTTGTGAGCACATTCACATGTCTTAGGCAGGTCTGCAACCCTACCTTTCACCATTATCACCCAGTATACAGCGCTTTCACTGCAGCAAGGGATTCTGGGAAATAACATGCAAATGAGCACACAATGTGTCACCTTTTGTCTGAAAATCCATTGTTACATGGAGCCCATATAAGCTAATGCTTGCTGTTCACACAGCTTTAAAAGCACAGCATGGGAATCAGATGCAAAGCCAGAGAAACCATTCACAGACATGTTTCAACCTTAATGGGTATCATCAGTGGGAAGTTGGTTGTACTGCTGGCTTTGCATTTTCAATACTGTAGGGGTTATCATCACGTTTTAAGTTATGGTGGGTGAAAAAGGCAACAAGAAACCTCCACCGTTTGCATATAGCAAATAAAAAGATCACTTGTGAGCACATTCACATGTCTTAGGCAGGTCTGCAACACTGCCTTTGACCATTATCACCCAGCATACAGCGCTTCCACTGCAACAAGGGTGATAATGCTGGGTGCAGCATGCTGGGTGATAATGGTGAAAGGCATATTTAATAATGGGTTATTTCTATCCTGTGCACTATCTTTATTCCAAGCTGTATTGAGCAATTCAGGCTGATAGCCTCTGGAGAGCAATCTATCAAATAACCTTGAAGCCTGACTTTCAAAGTAAGAGTCTCGGCTACAATGTCTCAATTTACAATTTCCGTAAAAATTGGCCCAGGGGGATATTAGAAATCCATTGTTTATTATGGTTGCTGGTAGCCAGTAAGAAACTATTAGTGTCTACCTCCTTGAAGTAGGTCTTGGTAACAACCGAGCCATCTAGTTGGGCTTCAAATTTGATATCCAAGAAGTTAGTACTTGAGATATGGTTCACGGAGATAAAAGGCAATATTTCCATCATTATCATTCATATAGAGTTAAAATGATTGAAGTGACTTATCACCCCTCCCCCCCACATCAAGAGGATGTCATCAATAAAGCACCTATAGATTAATATTTTATCCAAAAAAGGGTTATTGTGCCAAATGCAGCAATGTTCCCATGCAGCAATGTTCCCATGCCCCCATATATAAATTGACGTAGCTGGGGGCAAAACACATCTCCATCGCAGTGCCGTAAATTTGTTGATAGAATTGCGTGAGGAACATAAAATAATTTTGTGATAGTAGGAAGCCTATAAAGTCCAATATGAATTGACAAATGGAGAGATTTAAGGTGGAATCCTCAGCTAAAAACTGCCAGACCGATGCCATTCCCTTAGTGTGGGAAATGCAGGTGTACACCGCCTGTATGTCGCAGGTGACCCAATGATACTCCGATTTTCACTTAAATTCCTGAAATAGATTAAGGATGGATGTTGTATCTTTAATGTAGAATGGTAATGTACGGTGACACACACTATTCCCAGGATATTAGGTAGCTTTCTGTCCGATTTAGGTCAGATCGTGCAACCATAGTGTAAATGTGATCCATCCCACAGCTTCACAGTTACTGAGGCTGGTGGATGGGAAATCCAGACCAGAGTTCAAAATGGTTCTAACTTCTCTCACCTGCTCTCCTAATTGAGGAACAGGTACCTATGGCAGTTTGGTTTGCTGCATCACTCTGTCTCCTAGATCCTGGACGCTGTGGCACCGCTGCTCCCTGCATCCAGTTCAAGGAGAACGCCCCCTTCAAGGTAATAAAAACCCTTCCTTTTTTGAATTCTGTAGCCGATTGTAAATGTGTTGTGTTTCATATAGTTGGAAAGCGGAGAAGCCGCCCAACCCTAGAGAGGCAAATCTATGTCTAAGTAAGCATTCTGATTGAGCTGTGTTTATTTTGGTATATTTCTATGCAAGTGTTGCAGTCCCACTGCTTGGGACTAAGCTTACAGGCACACCTCTGAGTATCTCTATGTATTTCAGTTACAGTTGCAGTCCCCTGCTGGGATGGAAAAAAGCAGGCAGGAGCCTGAATGTTACAATTTTGTGCTACATGTTCTCTTTGTTTATCTTAAAGACTGTGTCATCAAGAGCCTGGACAGATGGCAGCACCACATAAGGGAACCGTTTGTCACAGAACATACACACTTCTATTAGAAGTAATCGACATACAGAGAAATGTAGCATGTGTAGCATAATCCAATGTTTGCACGTTTTGCTTAATTTGATTTATCAATTCATTAAATACATTTTTTGGCATATCTTTCTTTTGATCTCCTTCAGTTTTTCCATCAGTGAGTGCTGGGAACTCTCCCTCCATTTTCTTCCATTTATACCCTGGAGGAATTAGGGTCCTCCCTGTTCCCTTGTGCACCCTGCACATTACCCTTTTCTTTTTTTTCAATTTTGAGTGCTGTCTATCTCTGTTGTTCATCCATATGCATGGGCGCTAATGTCCTGGGAGCAAATGGTTCAAGACATGCTTCCCCCATGGTAGGAGCCTCTTCACTAACAATAGCCTGGCTCTGGCTCCGGGTAACTGCTGCTTCCTGGCTACTTTCTTCATCGTTGTTGCAGACTAGACGGCAAAGGTCATTACCCAGCAAAATATCGCTGTCCAGTCCTGGGAGCACACATACATTTTGTATTACTTGGCCTGCTCCCCAACCAAGTAACACACAGGCAATTTCAAATGAAAGGGGGGTGGGGGGGCTCTGTCAGCCATCTTGACATGCATGCCATCTCCGGTCAAAATATCCTGTAGTTCGACCATATCAGTTCAGACCATTGTTACGGTAGCTACGGTGCATCACAAATCAGCCTCAATTTTGGCACCAATGGTCACTGGGCGCAGATGCATCTGCTGCACATCGGTTGGCTCAAGCCCGATCATGGAAGCTCGGTACTCCTCTGGCTAGGTGGGAGATGGCAGGGTCGCTGGTTCCAGGGTGCAGGTTGCCAGTTGAACCTGCTGTATCACCTGGTGCTGCTCCATGGTTGGTGCCAGTCCAACATAGGCAATTGGTCTTGGGGCTTGGGTGTTCGGGCTCGGGTTTGCTGCCAGGGCAGAGTTGGGCAATTGGCCCGCATATGGCTTGCCCAACGGCACAGATAGCAGTTACTTTCCTGTGCAAACTCTGATGGCTGGGGCAGAGTTTGGGGTGCGATGGGTTAGTGGGACCTTCTACATTTGGGTTAACCCATCTTCTGTGGTGGATAGGAGCTATGCACTCAGGGCTGGGGGTGCTTGCTGTTGCTGGGTGGTGGCCATGTGGCCACCATCTGCCATCTTTCTGGCTGCCTTAATGGTGTCCAGATTTTGGTTGATGAACTAATCCCGCTCCTCTAGCATACATTTCAAGAACAACTGCTACCTAATCACAAGGTCCAGGAGTTTCTAATACATAGTGACCCCACACCTTTCCACCCATTGTGTGGTTTTATCGGTGAGGCAAGCCGCAAACTCCATGTGGGTGTCTTTGGTGCCTCAATTAAGTGTCCTGAGCTGGATCTGGTAGTACTCTGATGTTATCTCGTACCAGTTCAGCATGAGTCACTTGACCAAACAACAAAAAATTTAAGGGCGTTCCTATAAGGAGTGGATGCAAAAATTAATATGCAGGTGTATAAATTATACTAGCTAAATAGCAGTGATAAGATAATAAAGTGAAATAATAATAGATCACAGTGAATATATATAAAGCAGCCTGAAGTTGACAAATAATTGTGACAACAATAGTGCATATGAAATGAATGCTGCTCAAAACCCTTGGGGGAACATCCAGGAGGTTCACCTTGCAGAACGAATTTTCAAAGGTAGGGGAGGGCTGATATCATACTGTATAAAGAAGAGGACATGAAAACACATCATAGTGCATATGTTCTTATAAGTTGATGTGATATGTCTTTTAGGAACCTCTGAGGTAGGAACTTGTATTCTTCCAGAATAAATAAAACACTTCTAAAACTGTGGCAAAATTCTCAGAGGGTCGTGGGGGTCTTACTCAATCCTGATGTGTAGCTTGGGTGGATGTAGAGAGATCTCGAATCTCGTGTGATGTAGAAGTGGTGATGGCAGTGAAGATGTTAATGTGAAGAGAAAGCAATATAGTGCAATCCAGATACAAAATATAATCTATGGATGTAAAGTATAAAATAAACACTTCAATGAACCATGTATCTTTTGTCTTGTACTTTTATTACGATAAATATGTCAGATATGTATTTAATACTATGTGTATTATGTTGTCTTTGAAATAATTAGCCCTAGTTAGTATAAATAGATATATAGACATATCTCTCGCAGAAAACATCTCTGTATATGATCTCCTGTGGATATCTTCTCTCCAGGCATTCTTGTAAAAATGACCACCCGTGTGCAACCCATCCTGCACGTACTTGGACCTACTCCCATACTGTGTACCAAGTAATGCAGAAAATCTGTGAAGAGAAACATGAGCCTCTCTGTACGTAATATAACAAATGTTTGCATTTTTGTCTTGTTGCTCCCTGGCGGGCTAGATATGGACATCAAAAAGCTGAGTCAATAATTCTTCTGGCAGCATAGCAGCACTAATCCAGTGTCGTGTACATGTGTTCTGTTGATCTGTTAAATCAGAATACAAGAAACCTTGCATTTATAAGAAATTATACAATTTCATGTTCTTTAACTGTAGTCTGTTTATTTGAAAAACATTATATTGTAGCAAGTAAAATAAATGGCACAGCTTCATTGGTGGTGTAAAGGTTAGGATGCTGAGCTCCCAACAATGTTATTTTGGTTCAAATAAGAAAAAGTAATCATTGCGCTTTAGGAATAGTTTTAGGTTACATTACTGCCTTTGAAATGGATGAACTGGATCCAGATCCTAGTTTCAACTCTTTGTGATCTTGGGCAAGTCACTTTATCTCAACAACAGGCACCAAAAAGTATATTTGCAGTTGTTAGTGGCAGGGACTCATTATACCTCCAAAGTTTAATGTGCATTGTCAGTGCTATATAAGTGTAACGGGTATTCCCCCCTCCCCCAATCGCAGATATAGTGTGGGGTGCAAGGGAACATACAATGTTACCAGGTGTGTGGTGCTTTACCTGTTGGCTCGCAGGAGGGCTGAGCTTCCGCCACGGGGAACCTGGGGCAATTATACTAGGGGTACTCACTTACATCGGTGCAGCACCTCCACCTGCGATGGCTCCCACCAGAGGGGGAGTGGTTCCTCGCAGGACACATACAAATAATCAATACTCACACACAGTGATATATATATATATACTAATAGCATTTACTGGGAACAGCATATAACACAATACCATACAAACATATCAGATCAGGTGTCCCTCTCTCGAGGAGACACTTACTGCGACGTCCCGCAGGACGCTTCCCCAACACCAGGTGATCCCACCCAGTGTCCAAAGAACCCCACCCAATGTCCCACACTCTTGCAGAGAAAGGCAATGGGTGACTGCGCAGCCACAATTACACTAAGGGCTCGTTGGTGCACTTATGACTGTATAGTACCTGCCGAGCACTCCGGTACTCGGATCAGCAACAACTTCACAAAGGATCAGTCGTAGAATGACGTCATCTGATCCCCAACCGGACTCCTTGCACGCGCGGACCGCCAGGGGCGATCCCAACCTGGAAACAGTCTCTGAGGACCCCAACTTGGATCCGAACCTCTTAGCAGGAACCGCAGCGTCCGCTGAGTCCCTACCTAACACTATAACAACGTGACACACACTGTACTATAGGCCGTCCCTACAGCACAGCATCCTTAGGTGGCTTAAGGAAAACTCCTAGGGCCTGCGGGGTTGCCTATCCTATGCAGGTAGGTCACTGCACCCACCCTACTCGTAACACAGGCCCTGGGCCATCGCTCCCCGGATTGGTTACCGCTATGTACCCCCCAGTTGCCTCATACTACACGCAACGCGGACCTGGGCTATGGCTCCCCGGACTGGTTACCGCTATGAACCCCCCAGTTGCCTCATGTCGCTTACCTCACCTAAGGCCTCGGTCCCGCTGCGCTCGTTGGCGTGGGCGACCATGTCGCGAGTTCCCCACCAGCAGGGGAATCCTCGCGAGCCTGTCCCGGTCCCCCCTGGCGGCACAGCTGACTACACGCTGTGGCGCGTCAGCCGCTATGGGACACAAGAAAATGGTGTTCCCTAGCGTTGACGCGTCACGTGGTGCGGCTGTGAGCCAATGGGGAGGGGAGGCTTCGGGAGGAGGAGAGGCTTCGGGGAGCGGGGAGGAGTGTGGAGTGAAAGCAGGTGAGTGCCTGTCTGTGTGTGTGTGTGTCTGAGTGCGTGCGTGCCTGTCTGTGTGTGTGTATGTGTCTGAGTGCGTGAGTGCCTGCCTCTGTCTGTGTGTGTGTGTGTGTATGAGTGCGTGAGTGCCTGCCTCTGTCTGTGTGTGTGTATGTGTGTGCCTGTGTGTGCGTGTCTGTGTGTGTGTGTATATGAGTGCCTGTGTGTGTGTGTTTTACTTACCCTCAGCAGCTCCAGCCCGAGTCCGTGGAGGGAGGGGGGGGGAGAGTAGCGGGTCCCTCCGCTCAAGCCACGCCCCCCCTCCCTGTCAAACCTCCCACTCCCGCCCACCTCCCGCTCCGGCTCCCTACAGACCGCATATCGCGGTCTCTGTAGTGTCAGCGCACCGCCTGTCTGCAGTGCGGGCGCGCTGACTCTGGGAGCGGGGCCTTAGCCTAATTCCTGCAGCAATGCTCTGCAGACTAACACTCAGCTCACTTGTCTCTTTCTATTCCCCAGCTCTAACTACAGCGAGTGACAGGGGTCCCTAATCTGAGACTGTCCCTGGCAACACTCACTAACCTAGTGGGGAATCAGGGCTAACTTGGACCTTAGGGCCGCTGGCCTAGTGCAGGGAGTCCCTGACTCCTGCACCCTACCTCCTTCCCTGTGCTGCTCCTGACTCTGACTGCTCACCACGTGCAACTGGCACTGGTGATATAACACACACTGAACAACTAGAAAGCAACCCTTCCTATGAGGGGCCTCTCACTGACACAGCCAAAGCTAACTGCTGAGGCTGCACTTAAGGCCACACTGTATATTCTAGTCAGAGCACACAGCACCACAGCTATGTCACTGACAAGATTACACACACCTAAGGGCAGGGTCCTATCTAAGGGCCTTCCCTATGAACTTACCCACTAACCTAGTGGGGAGTGGGGCCTACCTGGGCCTGGGGTTTCCCTGGCCTAGTACAGCAGAGCCCTGCTCTGTGTACACTACCTTCCCCAATCTCTTCCTGGATCCAACTGACAAAAACCCTGTCTGCACACAACATTGTTGCAACTCTGCAGCATGAGAATCTGCCAGCTCTATTGGCTTCAATGCTGCCTGTGACAAGGGTGAAAGTGCAGTCCCCAGAGGCTGCTGGGAATTGTAGTTCTTGGTACAGCTCTTTTCTATGGGGACCGCGTGCGCGATCTTTACTGCGCATGGGCGAAGCTCGCGCCACAAACAAGAGGGCGGTGCCCGCCGTGAGAAGTCGCCGTCCCCTTCCCCCACTGCACCAGGGGTAAGGCAGGGGGCAAAGGAAGATCAGGGGAACCGGGGGTGACCCCCTTACATAAGAAATAATATTATTATATTATCAAGAGATATCAAATCCATGGGGAATTGTCTTGTATTATATATCCTTGAGGGATTGGTGATCCCCATTTTCAGGCTGCAAAGACTCCGAAGGACTGTGTACTGGGACTGGTTTTTTTTATGTTTTACATTGAACCACATATTTGTTTAATACTGTATTGTGTTAATAGGTTGCTTTGAATTAGTGTATTTTAGTAGTTCAGCACTTACTCCATTGTCTGTAGTTCAAGTAATAATAATATTTCAGCAAGCGATTCATCATGGTGATATAGGTTAAATCAGCGCTACATCAGCCCTTCTCTTTCTGTATATGTTTGTCACCAATTGAAGTTAGCAGCCTCTATAATCCTTTCCACTAGTACTTAGGTGCTATTCGTATTGAAGCAATTTAATATTTACCTCGGTGAAGTTTAATATAAAGGTCATAACAATGATGAAAAGCTGTGAAGAAAGATTAGCTAGACGTAACACATTTGCACAAAATGTAGATATGAAATCTGAAACTTTGTTGGAGAATGATATAGATTTAAGGATTAATTTTCAGATTATTGAGAAATTGACAAAAGATGAAATGCGCAATTGGTTGGATTTGCTTTGTCTTCAGAATTATCTGGAGAAAAGAATAGTACCTAAAGGTCTCGGGTTAATTTAAAAAAAACACATTTGAAATTTATGAGACCTTTTCCACCAATTGGAATAATGCATTGAAAATGTGTTCTTTCTCTCTGATTAAAATGAATTAGGGAGGAAAAATTAAAAACATTGAAAAATGAGATTGAATTAATCCAATGCACGATTAAGCCTTTTGTAGACACAGAAGAGTTTATTGCATTGGATGAAATAGTTACCAATAGAGTTTTAGAATTTGAGAGAGAGGTCATTGGAGGAAGAAAAACAAATATGACCGGGATAAAGATGATTATGCAAACAATAAGATTAGAGAAGAAAAAATGATAACTATCAGCCCCGTAAGTATGGCCCCTTTAGAGGGGATAATACACATAATAAATATAGGGAAAATAGTAAGGATTACCACTATCAAAATAGAACCAAGTCCAATGATAAAGGAAAAGGGGGGACTAAAAATGTAGAAAAAGGAAAAGATAAGGTTAAAGAAAAACTTAAGGCTCTGAAGGTTGTAAATTCAGATCCCTCTGCAGGCTGTTCTACTGTACCTCCAGCCGCTTTTCCGCATTGCAGGATCAGCAGGAGGAGATTAGTATCATTGAACTAGGTGCAGAGGGTTCAAATGAGAGAGCTAGACCCAAAAAAACAGAAAGAGAATCCTGAACCAATCAGTTTTTCACCTATTAAAAGTAATAAACAATTGTCTTCTTTTTTAGAGAAAAGTTCTCACCAAGAACCCACGAGAAAAGGAAAACAGTATCCATTGTGGGACAGACAACCGAACCAACTACCTCAGAATTCATATACTGTAGAAGAAAAAGAGATTCAGAGGGATCAGAGGAACTTTAATTGTTTGTCAACAAAAAGGACATGAGTATCCAAAGTAAGACACATTTTAAGCCAGTATCTGCTAACAGCTATCTCTAGTATAGCAGTAATCATTACAAAAAGTAGCTTAATAAAGTGCCAAAAAGCCAACTCTTTAGAATTCGACGTAACTGCTCAATGGTATCTGACTTATATGATCAAGGTCAAATTTTGACACACGAATTCCTTGAAAAAGGATATGATAGTGGTGTGGTTAAAAAGATGAAGATGGTAGTCAAATTGAGCGTGGAGAGTTGTTAGAAAAGTCCAAGTCTAATAAATTCAAATACCATACTGTAATGTGCAGGGGTAAAATGGTTCAGTCAACTCCCAAATTTGTTGTATTGTATTGTATGTCTTTATTTATATAGCGCCATTAATGTACATAGCGCTTCACAGTAGTAATACATGTGGTAATCAAATAAATAACAGATAATATAAATAACAGATCATGGGAATAAGTGTTTTAGACATAAAGGTAACATTAAGGAAGAGGAGTCCCTGCCGCGAGGAGCCCCTGCCGCGAGGAGCTTACAGTCTAATTGGTAGTGTGATAAACGGCTCACTCCGGGGCTCCGCCGTCCGTCCGGGACTGTTAGAACACGGTCTTTTAGGGTAGGTTAAATGATGAGACGTCACGTACTGTTCCTTTAAACAGGGTATTCCTGGTTTATTCAGTCCCAGGCACTGAGACTGCCACAGTGCATACAATAGAAACACATCAAAACAAAAAGCTGCTCACCTGAGCGATAACTTAACTTAAATATTCCCTAACTCAGGGTTGAAGTGGCTTTTCCACTTCCACCAACAAAATAAGTAACTTCACAGTCTTTGACAAAAGAACAGAAGGTTTTAACCTGTTTGGGGAGAGGCCTTTCCTCTCTCTGCTTTCAGCAGCCTTCCTGCCTCCAGGCTCTTGGGGAGAGGCAGAGGAACCAGGAAATAGGTCTTAAGTACCTGATTTCTAATTAGCATGACAGGTGACAGAAATCAGGCAGGAGACAAACTCTGGTCTGGATCGCTCATCCCTCAGTTCCAGCACTTACCAAACTGTGGGATGGAGTGCATGTATATGAGGCTGCACTTGTTCAGCCTAAACAGGACAGAAACTGTTCAGTATCCTGAGAGCCCTATATATGGAATGTATTACCATCCCCTGGTTTCTGTCACATATCCTCCCCCCCAGCTCAGACCCCAAGGGATGAGCGACCATGGACATTAGGGAGTGCATCCTTGACAACCCGTCGGCGTTGCCATGTTTGTGCCCTGACCTGTGTTCCACAGAAAATTTATAGGGTTGTAGACTTAGGAACCACCTGGTCACTCTAGCATTCTTCTCCCTGTTTTGACACATCCAGGTAAGGGGTGCATGATCTGTGACCAACCGGAATTTTCTCCCCAACAGATAGTATTTGAGTGTCTCTACAGCCCACTTTATTGTGAGACACTCTTTCTCGACTATGGAGTAATTTTTCTCCTGGGGATTTAGTTTCCTACTTAAATAAAGGATGGGGTGCTCCTCACCTTGAGACTGATGGGAGAGTACCGCCCCCAGCCCTACCTCAGATGCGTCGGTTTGGACTACGAACTCTTTGGAGAAGTCAGGTGTGACCAACACTGGTTGGGCACAGAGACTTCTTTCAGGCTTCTAAAGGCCTGTTCGGTTTCGGGGGACCACTTTACCATTAGCGGTCCTCTTGCTTTTGTGAGGTCGGTTAGTGGGGTTGCCTTAGTTGCAAAATTGGGAATAAACCTTCTATAGTAGCCAATTAATCCCAAAAAGGTCCTTACTTGTTTTTTTGTAACTGGCGTTGGCCAATTTTGTATCGCCTCTACTTTGAGTGTTTGGGGTTTGAGTAAACCTCTGCCAATAGAATACCCCAGATACTTGGCCTCCTCCAGACCAATAGTGCATTTAGCTGGGTTAGCTGTTAGTCCAGCAGACCGAACTGCGTCAAGCACAGCTTGGACCTTTGGAAGGTGGGATTGCCAATCTTCACTATGGATTACCACGTCATCCAGGTAGGCGGCAGCATACCGAGCATGTGGTTTTAAAATTTTATCCATCATTCTTTGGAATGTGGCGGGGGCTCCATGTAAGCCAAAAGGCAGCACCCTATACTGAAAGAGACCGTCTAGGGTTGAGAAGGCTGTCTTTTCTTTTGCCCTTTCTGTGAGGGGAACCTGCCAGTACCCTTTTGTTAGGTCTAGGGTTGTGAGATATCGGGCTTTGCCCAGTCTCTCTACAAGTTCATCCACCCTGGGCATAGGATAAGTATCAAATTTTGACACCGCGTTTAGTTTCCGGTAGTCATTACAAAACCGCGTTGCACCGTCTGGCTTTGGGACTAAAACTATAGGGCTGTTCCACCCACTTTGGGATTCCTCAATTACGCCTAGTTTTAGCATTTTTTTAACCTCTAAACTTATAGCCTCTCTTTTGGCCTCTGGGATTCGGTACGGTTTAAGGTTCACTCGGACCCCCGGTTCAGAGACTAGGTCATGTTCGATTACGCTAGTTCTACCTGGCTGTGTAGAGAAGACTTCTTTGTTTCTTCTCACTAAATTCTGGACCTCTCGTTTCTGATGAACGGACAGGGTTTCAGCTATACTAACCTCTGGGTCAGTTTCTTGATTCTCTGACGGACCTGGGGGTACTAGGGTTAACAAGACTTCTCTATCATTCCAGGGCTTAAGTAGGTTTATATGGTAAATTTGCTCAGGTTTCCTCCTACCTGGCTCTCTTACCCTATAATTTACTTCTCCCACTCTTTCCAAGACCTCATATGGCCCATGCCACTTAGCAAGGAATTTACTCTCTACGGTGGGAACCAGAACTAGTACCCTATCACCTGGAAAAAAAATTCTGACCCTAGCACCCTTATTATACGTATTCCTCTGTGCTTCTTGAGCTTTATCCATGTGTTCCCTCACTATAGGTAGGACTGCAGCAATGTGGTCCTGCATCTGGGCAACATGCTCTATTACACTTCTGTAAGGGGTAACCTCGTGTTCCCAAGTCTCTTTGGCTATATCCAGTAATCCCCTTGGGTGTCGGCCATACAATAGTTCAAACGGGGAGAAGCCTGTGGATGATTGGGGAACTTCCCTAATGGCAAATAACAGGTATGGTAACAAACAATCCCAGTTTTTCCCATCCTTATCGACCGCCCGGCGTAACATGCTCTTTAAGGTTTTATTGAACCGCTCCACTAAACCATCTGTTTGTGGATGATAGACTGAGGTTCTGAGATGCTTGATTTTTAGGAGTTTACATAACTCTTTTGTTACTTGGGACATAAATGGTGTTCCCTGGTCAGATAAGATCTCTTTAGGAATTCCGACCCGGGAAAACAGAACTACTAACTCTTTTGCTATGTTTTTAGCAGAGGTGCTGCGTAGGGGAACTGCCTCCAGATATCGGGTGGCATAATCTAATATTACCAATATATGCTGATGTCCCCTAGCAGACTTTATTAGGGGTCCTACTAGATCCATAGCAATCCGGTCAAATGGTACATCTATTATGGGAAGGGGTACCAATGGGCTACGGTACGCTTTGAACGGGGCGGTGATCTGACATTCTGGGCATGAGGAGCAATAATTCGTAATTTCTGCCAGAACCCCAGGCCAATAGAAGCTTCGGAGAACCTTTTCTTTTGTCTTTTCCACCCCTAGGTGTCCCCCCAATGGGTGACTATGTGCGAGGTGTAATACTACATTACGGAATGTCTGTGGTACCAACAACTGTTTAGTTGTAACTGATTTCCTTTTATCAACCCGATATACTAGGTCATTCTCTACCTCGAAGTAGGAGTAGGCAAGTGACCTATTTGGTTGGCCAGGATTACTATTCTGGTCCCGTATATTCCCCCTTGCTACCGCTAATGTGGGGTCTTCCCACTGGGCCTTCTTAAAACTCCCAGGACTGACCTCTAGGTCAGCGAGGGTCTTATCCTGTTCTGGGGTGGTAAGTGCCTGTTCAACATCTTGATTTGGGGTATTCCCTACCAAGGTAGCCATGGGGAAGGGAATTTTACAGCCCTCCTCCTTTTCCCCCTTCTTATTTGGGCCCTCGTCAACCTCTATTTCTGAAAAAGGAAAGGGATTTGTTTCTTCTGTTACTTCATTATGGTCCGCTATTGAACTCTGGGCGCTATTCTGAGAGGAGGACCACATTTTTAGAAAATGGGGAAAGTCGGTCCCTATTAACACATCATGTGCCAGTTTGGGTACAATACCCACTTTGAAATCTAAAGAACCAAACTCTGTTTCAAAAAAAACATCAACAGTGGAATATTCATGATTATCCCCATGTATACAACAAATTGCCACTCTTTGTGAACTGTTTACGTGTTTCTTCTTAATGGGCAACAGGTATTCGGACACTAGTGTGACCATGCTCCCAGAGTCAAGGAGTGCCCGAACCCTCTTACCATTAACCTTTACAAATGCCCACAGATGGTTATTCAAGGGGTTCTCTGGGCTAGGGCCCATACATTGGGACCACAGCGAATAAAGTTCAACGCTGTTGCATTGCATGGGTTCAGCATTTAGTGGGCAGACTTTCGCGGTGTGGCCCCTCTCATAACAATTTATACATTTAGGTACAAAGTCTGTGTCCCACTTAGAGCCTTTTTTTCGGCTCCCCATGTTGGCTGTTGCTCTTAGTGTGTGAGCCACTGTTACTGGTGCTGTGTGAAGGTGGTCGTCGCTCTTCAGCCCCCCTTAACCCTGGTACCCTTTTACCGTCTCTGGAAGAGTCCTGGAACCTTGGGTAATGGGGTTGCTTCACGACTATGGGTTGCGGGTGCTCTTCTGCTGCATTGTACCTTTCTACGAGGGCCACCAGCTCGTCTGCATTATGGGGGTCACTCTGACTGACCCAATGGCGTAGGGCAGAGGGAAGTTTCCTCAAGAACTGGTCCATGACCAAGCGTTCCACGATGTGACTTGCTGAGTTGATCTCGGGTTGTAGCCACTTCCGAGCGAGGTGGATGAGGTCATACATCTGGCTTCGTGTGGCTTTATCCATCATGAAGGACCATCTGTGGAATCTTTGGGCACGAACAGCCGTGGTTACGCCGAGGCGGGCGAGGATCTCGAACTTCAATTTTGCATAGACGTTAGCTTCGGCTGGCTCTAGATCAAAGTAAGCCTTCTGGGATTCGCCGCTTAGGAAGGGTGCGATTAGACTGGCCCCATCTTCTGAAGGTAGTGGCTTGCCCTGGTCATTTTCGGGACTGGGGCTGCCTCTGCCAGTGGAAGGTTACTGATAGTCCCCCTCGGGATCTCAAGTTCCTGCTGTAAGCCCTGGGCGAACCGTTGTTGCTCCTCTCTCAGCAAGCGGTTTGTCTCTTGCTGGTTTGCATTCGCGATTTGCAGAGCTGCAGTCGCCTCCTGCTGGGCTATTAACAGCTGGTAATGGGTTGCATTCGTCTGTTGCTGGTTTGCATTCGCCTCTTGCAGGGCTGCATTCGTCTGTTGCTGGTTTGCATTCGCCTCTTGCAGGGCTGCATTCGTCTGTTGCTGATTTGCATTAGTCTCTTGCTGGTTTGCATTAGTCTTTTGCTGGGCTATTAACAGCTGTTGCTGGGTTTCATTCGCGTCTTTCTGGACAGCGACATTGCGTACCAGCGCACTCACCACGTCTTCCATCTTGTTTGGAGAGGAGAAAAGAGAAAAAAAACTCCTCTTTTTTTTTTAAAGTTCTTTAACCCGCAGACCTTTTAGTGTTCTGCCCGCATTCTCCACCATATGTGACAAACGGCTCACTCCGGGGCTCCGCCGTCCGTCCGGGACTGTTAGAACACGGTCTTTTAGAGTAGGTTAAATGATGAGACGTCACGTACTGCTCCTTTAAACAGGGTATTCCTGGTTTATTCAGTCCCAGGCACTGAGACTGCCACAGTGCATACAATAGAAACACATCAAAACAAAAAGCTGCTCACCTGAGAGATAACTTAACTTAAATATTCCCTAACTCAGGGTTGAAGTGGCTTTTCCACTTCCACCAAAAAAATAAGTAACTTCACAGTCTTTGACAAAAGAACAGAAGGTTTTAACCTGTTTGGGGAGAGGCCTTTCCTCTCTCTGCTTTCAGCAGCCTTCCTGCCTCCAGGCTCTTGGGGAGAGGCAGAGGAACCAGGAAATAGGTCTTAAGTACCTGATTTCTAATTAGCATGACAGGTGACAGAAATCAGACAGGAGACAAACTCTGGTCTGGATCGCTCATCCCTCAGTTCCAGCACTTGCCAAACTGTGGGATGGAGTGCATGTATATGAGGCTGCACTTGTTCAGCCTAAACAGGACAGAAACTGTTCAGTATCCTGGGAGCCCTATATATGGAATTTATTACCATCCCCTGGTTTCTGTCACAGTAGGTAGGGAGAACGTACAGAGACAGTAGGAGGGAGTTCTGATAAGTGCGTCTGCAGGGGGCCAAGCTTTATGTATCATGTGTTCAGAATATCCACAGTGCTATTCATATGCTTCTTTAAGCAAGTGTGTCTTAAGGTGGGTCTTAAAGGTGGATAGAGAGCGTTCTAGTCGGGTACTGAGGAGACGGCATTCCAGAGGTGTGGGGCAGTCAGTGAAAAAGGTTTAAGGCGGGAGAGGGCTTTAGATACAAAGGGGGTATAAAGAAGACATCCTTGAGAAGAACGCAAGAGTCTGGATGGTGCATAACGAGAAATTAGGGCGGAGATGTAAGGAGGGGCAGAAGAGTGTAAAACTTTAAAAGTGAGGAGAAGAATGGAGTGTGAGATGCGGGATTTGTTCAGAAGCCAGGAGAGGGATTTCCTGAGAGGAGATGCTGAGACAGATCTAGGAAAGAGTAGACTGATTCTGGCAGCAGCGTTTAGGATAGATTGTAGGGGAGACAGGTGAGAGGCAGGAAGGCCGGACAGCAGGAGGTTACAGTAATCAAGACGGGAGAGAATGAGGGCCTGAGTCAGAGTTTTAGCAGTCGAGCAACAGAGGAAAGGGCGTATCTTTGTTATATTGTGGAGGAAAAAGCGACAGGTTTTAGAAATGTTTTGAATGTGACGGGCGAATATGAGAGAGGAGTCGAGTGTGACCCCTAGGCAGCGTGCTTGGGCTACTGGGTGAATGATCGCAGTTCCAACAGTAATGTGGAAGGAGGTAGTAGGGCCAGATTTGGGAGGAAGTATGAGGAGCTCTGTTTTAGCCATGTTGAGTTTAAGGCGGCGGAGGACCATCCAGGATGATATAGCAGAGAGACATTCAGAAACTTTGGTTTGTACAGCAGTTGTAAGGTCGGGTGTTGAAAAGTATATTTGTGTGTCGTCAGCATAGAGATGATAATTAAACCCAAAAGATGTTATTAGGTCACCTAGAGAGAGTGTGTACAGAGAAAAGAGAAGAGGTCCCAGGACTGAGCCCTGGGGTACACCCACAGAGAGATCAATAGAGGAGGAGGAGGTGTTAGCAGAAGAGACACTGAAAGTACGATGGGAGAGGTAGGATGAGATCCAGGATAGAGCTTTATTCCGAATACCAAGAGTATGGAGAATGTGCAGGAGAAGAGGCTGGTCCACGGTGTCAAATGCTGCAGAGAGGTCGAGTAATATGAGCAGAGTGTAATGACCTCTGTCTTTGGCAGCATGGAGGTCGTCAGTTATTTTAGTGAGGGCTGTTTCCATGGAGTGAGCAGTGCGGAAGCCTGATTGTAGAGGGTCTAGGAGAGAATACGTGTTGAGACAATGGAGAAAGCGAGAGAATACAAGACGTTCAAGGAGTTTAGAGGCAAAAGGCAGGAGGGAGACAGGTCGATAGTTAGAAAGACAGACAGGGTCAAGCTTGCTGTTTTTGAGTAATGGTATGACTGTTGCATGTTTGAAGGAGAATGGAAAGGTTCCAGAGCAGAGGGAGGAGTTAAAAATGTGTGTGAGCATAGGGATTATAGTAGGAGCAATAGGTTTTAGGAGATGGGAGGGAATGGGGTCAAGAGAGCAAGTGGTAGAGGGAGAAGAGGCGATCAACAGCGACACATCCTCCTCTGAGACAGTGGAAAACGAGTTAAGGAAGGCAGGAGGAGAGTTAGGAAGAGGTGTAGGATGGGAGGAAGAAACAGAGGGGATGTTCTGACGTATGGATTCCATCTTTTCCTTAAAATAGTCAGCAAAGTCCTGAGCGGAGATGGAGGAAGGAGAGGCAGCTGAGGGTGGTTTGAGTAGAGTATCAAAGACAGAGAACAGTCGGCGTGGGTTAGATTTGTGCATGTTGATTAGTGAAGAAAAGTAGGCTTGTTTAGCTTGCGAGAGGGCAGAGTTGAAACAGGATAGCATAAATTTATAGTGAAGGAAATCTGCGTGAGTATGGGATTTCCTCCAGAGGCGTTCAGAGGAACGAGTGGAGGAACGCAGCATGCGCGTGTGGGAATTTAGCCAGGGTCTAGGGTTAGAAGGGCGAGGGCGGCAGAGAGAAAGCGGGGCATGTAAATCAAGAGAGGAGGACAAGGCAGAGTTGTAGTTCCTAGCCAGGTTGTCAGGGTCTGTAGCAGAGCTGAGAGAGGAGAGGGAGGAGCATAAAGTGGACTCAAAGTCAGGTAAGTGAATAGAGCGCTGGTTTCTGCAGAACCGGGGGATAGATGGAGATGGAGAAGGGGAGAAGTGAGATAGAGAGAATGAGATGAGGTGATGGTCAGAGAGAGGAAAAGGGGAAATGGAGAAATCGGAGAGAGAGAGAAGTTTTTAGTGAAAACCAGGTCTAAGTAGTGGCCATCCTTGTGGGTGCTGGCTGCAGTCCACTGTTGAAGGCCAAAAGAAGAGGTTAGAGAAAGAAAGCGGGAAGCCCAAGGGAGAGAGGGGTCATCAATATGGCAATTGAAGTCCCCAAGGAGAAGAACAGGGGAGTCTGAGGAGAGAAAGAAAGAGAGCCAGGATTCAAAGTGAGAAAGGCAGAAGGGGGATGAGTAGAGGTTGGTGGGCGATAGATGACCGCCACATGGACAGGGAGAGGAGAGAAGATCTGGACAGTGTGAGCCTCAAAGGAGGGAAAAGCAAGAGATGGAGGAATAGGAAGGGTTCAGTAATGGCAGAGACAGGAGAGCAGGAGCCCCACGCCTCCACCCCTGCCATCAGTGCGTGGAGTGTGGGAGAAGGAAAGGCCACCATAGGAGAGGGCAGCTTCCAGAGCAGAGTCAGACTCAGTGAGCCAGGTCTCAGTTATAGCAAATAGGAGCAGAGAGTGAGAGAGAAAAAAGTCATGTACAGAGAGGAACTTGTTAGAAAGGGAGCGAGCATTCCAAAGGGCACAGGAGAAAGGGAGAGTGGAGGGAGGGTGGCAGGGGATGGGTATGAGGTTGGAGGGGTTGACACCAGAAGGAGTAGAGGTTGCAATTGGCAGGCGAGGACAAGAGCATGTAGGAATAAGGCAGGGACCAGGATTGGGAGAGATATCCCCAGAAGCAAGGAGGAGAAGCATGGATAGAAAGAGGATGTGTGAGGATGATTTGTAGGGGTGTTTTTTAGTGTAGGGGATATATCCTCCTTTCCAGCGTAGTTCAAATGCAGGAATCAGGGCCAGATGGGGGTGTCCACTTCCTCACTTATTTTGAACTTCCTTTTAAACTTCAGTTGTTCAGTAGTCCTGCCACTTATATTGGGCCACTTGGACATGGGCTGTTACACAATATAACCAATCTGCCTATCAAATCAAAAATGTATTCAACAGGCATTCGAGCATTATGAGGAATGATCCGATTATAGGTGCAAAATTACCTATACAAGCTCCAATTGTCTTTAGGAAAGCTAGAAGTATCAAAACTATTCTGGCCCTCGGGTGCCAGTGGATCAGCTCTAACCGCAGATCAGCGCTAATATTCCTCAGCTTCTGAGTTGAAGTGGCAATTCCCAGTCAGGTAACAGATATCAGGTCAAGTGATAGTGAGGTACGCCAGGAAATCCTGTAGGGGCCCCTAATAATCGGATAAATACCGATGATGGTTCCGAAGCAGGAAGGGGGGCTGGGTCCCACATTTACTCAGAGCAACTAAGTCAAAGTACCTTAATTATAGTGTTAAGATTGGGGGCTGATGGAAGAACTGTATTCATGTATGCCTGTTATAAAATATAGTGCAACGTTATTAATATGGGTATTAGTGGTTCTTTCCATGGGGACACGAATAAATGACTGTTGTACTTCAAAAGTTCGTGGTACCCATTATTCTAAAACCTTGCTACTTCATCGCACAGCCACCTGAATCCAGCCCGAGTCAAGGTAATCCATGCGGAGTAGCCATATATTGTAGTACACCATGTATACAGCTTACATCATTAAACTGACTATTACATTACTTATTTGACTTTTACTTTAGTGTTCTTGACTTCAGTGTATGTGTATCAAAGTAATGTTTATTATATGGAAACATATTATAACTACCCTTAGAAAGGCTGTTTTTTTTGGACAAGTCCACCAAATGTGTAGAAAGGAGGCCTGTGCCCACACCCCTTGGGGCAAAAAGGAGAGTATCCAGGTATAAAGTAGTATGTACTACTTATTTTTAGGTCACTGAGAATAGGAAAGGAAAAAACTAATAAAATCTCAAGGAACAAAACATGTGGCTACACTAAGCCAATATATGAAGATAAAAAGCGGGGCACTAAAAGGGTTGGATAACGGAGGTAATCACAGTTGAAGAGAAACTTGTGTTTAGGTGAAGGAGATAAGGGGTGCGTGAATCGCTGATATGAACAAGCCCTGTTAACCTCGTGAAGGACAGATACACCACCTCCACGGAATAACAGCAGCTTGATATATCCTGTCTCCGTGGGTCCGGTGTGGAGCAACGCTTCTACTGACGATTAATCACCGTTTGAACATTTTAGCCCAAATGCAGCTTGTGATGAACCCGAATTGAAAGGGTAATCTGTGTTCTCCCAATGGCGTCTCTCCGATCCTGGAGTGCAGAGCAAAAGGTAGGTAGTGGTAGAGGTAGTGGATCCATGACACCCCTGTAAGTAAACTAAGAACTCAGCAGCATAGAAAAAATAAAAATGTTTATTTAAACTACATAAAAAATGGTACAAAAATAGACACAAACAAAACATGTGTTGTCCTCCCACACGTTTCACGCCCTCTCTGGCGCATTCTCAAGGAGACTCACGGATCAATTATCTTTTCGTACTGCGATTAGGAAATGGATTGGGCTCAGGATGAAAATGTTAAATAAATAAAATAAGGTTTCAACCAAAAATGATCTTCTCTATTTCCCCAAAATAAGACTAAAATGTGTGTATATGAGATTTTCTTAATATGCAGTACATATTATTTAACATTTTAAATTCTCCATGTCCTCTCTTAGCCTACTGAAGTGACGTCATCAGAGGTGGACCCCGTGTATCGAGTTGCGGCCGCGAGGAGGAGAGAGACGGGGATTCAGCCTCACTACCTGCACATAGCTCCCAGTACTCAGGCTTGCGGACGGCACATTGTAATCACACTTTAAGATCCTAGAGCATGTGAGTGCATTACTTGTAATCTAAGTTGTTTTAATAAATTGTGTTTCGGTACCGTACTATGTATTTTATTGTTGCATTTTATAGATTCTGCGACTGAGAACCTGTGGAGGAGATAGAATTACAGAGGAACCTGTGGCCATCAGCTATCCAGTCTTATGCCCTGCAGCAGAAGACAAAGATACCTTTCAATGTCCTTTACTTAATGTAAGTAGTTAGCTGCTTGCTGTAATGAGCTCCTTTATAGAGGGTATTGCGCAATGGTCTTTTTGTTTGTCTTTCTGTCTCCGCAGAGTTAACTTACACTCAAGAAATTCCAGCAAGTTTCTCGTGGCAAACAGACCTATATTACCATCATAATCTAAGGACTGTCTTGCAACCAGTGACTGGTATTATTTTCACTAGTTAGTGCACAAGGACTGTTTGTTCTCTTGCATTTCACATATTATTTAACATTTTAAATTCTCCATGTCCTCTCTTAGCCTACTACTTCCTCTTCCACCCACTACTAAAACCCACAGTGACTACAAGAAAAGATGACAAACGTTTACTGAAGATAGTGACTGACCCAACGCCACTGCTCTTTTCACACAAAGTAATGTTGGAAGCATGAACACTTTGCACAACAGGTTGGTGCATGTGCCATCTTCTTACTACATGTGATGTGTATGATGAGATCCAGGAACCATTCTCAATTGTTTACTTGTTTGAAAAATACAGCAAATTTTAAATTAAAATATGTTTAAAAAACAAAACGTATATATATATATATAGAAAAGAAACACACAGCGCAAGTCTAAACAGTATGTTTAAGTGGAAGAGATTGTTCACACCACTTTTAAAGCCAATATATTTGAGTGAGGTACATACCCTGGTGTACACCTATCCCTACAAACTGCAGCCAATTTAGGTCTGCGGCTCCACAATCGCCGCCTTGAAGATTTGTAGAAGAGTGACCTAGGCGCAAATAAGACAGGGAAGAGAAAAAACACAAAAAGGGATCATAGGGCAGTATATCTAATAATAAACAGACAATAAGATGGTAAGGGATGCGCTTACACAGGTAGGTTAGGTTTGAGCCTGTAATCCTCTATGGGACTCACGAACACAGCTATTTCAGCTTTTCTCCTTGACTGCTGGATCTCAGGATTGCTTCTCCACAGGAACTCAGCTGCAGCTACAGCATACACTGCTAGTCTCTGGGAATCATGCGTCTCTATGGATGGATCTCACAAGAGGGGGGGGGTTGGGGAGGGGTGGGGAGGAAATAATGGAAGGGAACAGTATATGTGTAAAACCTTTTAATCTAAAATAGACTCTGAGTAAATAACATGTAACATGATATGTCCATAAGTACCTCTCTTTCCCACAGTGTATCTGTGATGTAAGTTCAGGACCTTTATGGGTTAATCAATGGGCCATTGACCCCCCTTTTTGCCCACTTGTAAGTGATGGAAGTAAGGTGGTTACTCATGGCCTGTGTAAGCCTATCGGTGATAGGTACAGTTCATGAGCTCGCCCCTTCCTGAAGCTAACTAGTGGTTGTTGCAAAGTTAGAGCAGTTCATGAGCTCTGCCTTCTAAGGTGAGAGCATGTGCTGTCAGCCTCTCCCATGGCGTGAATGAGATGGCCCAACTCTGGCCTAAGCGCCTGAGGACCACCAAGACTCAAGGCCCCATACTATCGGGCAAGCACCATCCTGAAGTCCTGGGATGTTGGACTTCAAGAACTATGCTGTATAAAGAGCTGCTACAGCATGTCCAATAAACCTACTTGTTCACCATACCTCTGCCTGGGTGTCAGTTCCTGGGCAGGAGGGGTAGGGAGTGTTGTGAGGGGGCTGACATCCTACATCCTAGGATCCCATCACAGCTGGAGGCACTAAACCAAGGAGCAAGAACCCAGAGACCACCCAAAAGCCTGTCCTGTTGCCCCTTACCACCGCGGCTACTCAGTTCTCCTAAACCAGCAGGTATGCCTCAGCACCCACACTAACACAATAATGCAGTGTATCTCCCAGAGGGGGGGGGGGAGACTGGGCTATATATATATATATATATATATATATATATATATATATATATATATATACAGTGTTCGACAAACCTATACATTTGCTCGCCCCGGGCGAGTGGATTTAACCCCCTGGGCGAGTAAATATTGGCCCAAGCAGCACACGTTTGGTACTAGGTGGCGAGTAGATTTTTTTTGTGTGGCGAGTAGAATTTTTGGTGATTTGTCAACCACTGTATATATATATATATATATAATATATATATATATATATATATATATATATATATATATATAAAGGAAGTGATTAAAGTAGCACCAATCTTATAACAATGGATAAATATGTGAAAATGAGGAAAAATGATTCAAACTACCTATAAAAATATAAATAAAACAATTATAAATAATCACATCAATAGTGAAATAATTACAAACTAGAATAAACACTCCAGTATAACAATAATTATATCATAAAATAATATAATCCAAGTTCAATGTCCAAACCCTAAGGTAAGTCCTGAAAGGTGACAACAGGACAATGTACAGGATCCAGGGGTCCACGGCAGCTCTCACATGGAAAAACCAGTTCCAAAGCAGAATCTATAAGAACAAAGAGACAGAGAGCGCACGCCCCATAGTGTAGGGACGTACCTTGCGACATTACGTCATCACGTTGCGTGCACCCTTTACGGCCGGAGAGTGCATGGTGTAATATCGAGGCCAGCTCTGATACCATATTGCATGGAGGATTTCAAGTGAACCTGAAGGACCCACGCCGTCGGGAGCCCTGTTCCAGTCGATGTTGGACTCCTTACCTGATATGAGACGTTACCTGCCTCGGTGGTGATTATATATCACATACTGCTTTATTTACACTTGTACATTGTGAGTGTTTTTAATCCCCCACTTTTCCTTCCCCATATGAAATGTTACAGTGTTACACTATGGGGCGTGCGCTCTCTGTCTCTTTGTTCATATATATATATATATATATATATATATATATATATATATATATACATATACAGTGTTCGACAAACCTATACATTTGCTCGCCCCGGGCGAGTGGATTTAACCCCCGGGCGAGTAAATATTGGCCCAAGCAGCACACGTTTGGTACTAGGTGGCGAGTAGATTTTTTTGTGTGGCGAGTAGATTTTTTGGTGATTTGTCAACCACTGTACATATATATATATATATATATATATATATATATATATATATATATATATATATATATATACAGTGTTCGACAAATCACCCAAAAATCTACTCGCCACTTAGTCCCGCCCCCAGCCCCGCTTTAAAAAAAAAAAATGAATAAATTCCTTGTAAGAACAACATTCGTTTTTGACATTAGTTTATTTATTGTATTACATTTTACTACAATTAGTCCTTGTTACGTGTGTGTGTATGTGTGTGTAAATGTTCCTGAACCCCATAACTAGTGCCTGGACGCCCCCGCGTCACAATATCTAAAGCAGCAATCCTGCCTGGGATCTTACCTGATCCGCAGTCCCTCAATGTCCAGGTACCCTCATTCCCGCAATGTTATACATTGGAGGGGAGGTGTTCCCTACCTTTCTTCTGGGTTAGGGGGGATTCCGATGTCTTCCGTGTGAAGCTCGAGAGTTAGATCTGGAAGAAAGCAGTATAGGTTATTTCAGTGTAGGTATAGGGCAGTTAAGATATATAGGGTAAATAAGAGATCCAGAGTGTGAGAGAGAGTGTGGGTGAGAGGGAGAGAGAGAAAGAGACAGAGAGAGAGACACACGCACACACAGAGAGAGAGAGAGACACAGAAAGAGAGAGAGACACACAGAGAGAGGGAGACACAGAGAGAGAGACACACAGAGAGAGAGAGAGACACAGAGAGAGAGAGAGACACACACACAGAGAGATACAGAGACAGAGAGAGACACAGAGAGAGAGAGAGAGAGAGAGAGAGAGAGACACACACACAGAGAGAGACACACACACAGAGACACACAGAGAGAGAGAGAGACACACACACACACACACACACACACACACAGAGAGACACTCAGAGAAAGAGAGACACAGAGAAAGAGAGACACAGAGAAAGAGATACACACTGAGAAAGAGAGACACACAGAGAAAGAGAGACACAGAGAAAGCGAGTGACACAGAGAGAGAGAGAGAGAGAACACACACACAGAGAGAATGAGAGACAAAGACAGAGAGAGAGTGACAGAGAGAATGCGACAGAGAGAGCGACAGAGAGAGGAAGAGGGCAACAGAGAGAGGGAGAGGGCGACAGATAGAGGGACGAGGGCGACAGGGTGAGGGCGACACGGAGAGGGTGAGGGCGACAGGGTGAGGTGACACAGGGTGAGGGTGACACAGGGAGAGGGTGACACAGGGAGAGGGTGACACAGGGAGAGGATGACACAGGAGAGGGTGACACAGGGAGAGGGTGACACAGAGAGAAAGAGAGTGAGAGACACAGAGAGAGAGACACAGAGAGAGAGACAGAGAGACAGAGAGAGAGAGATAGAGAGAGACACACAGAGAGAGAGAGAGAGACACAGAGAGAGAGAGACAGAGAGAGAGAGAGAGAGAGAGAGAGACACACACACACATACACACACAGAGACACACACACACACACAGAGACACACAGAGAAAGAGAGACACACAGAGAAAGAGACACAGAGAAAGAGAGAGAATGAGAGAGAATGAGAGAGACACAGAGAGAGAGAGCACACACAGAGAGAATGAGAGACAAAGACAGAGAGAGAGTGACAGAGAGAGGGCGACAGAGAGAGCGAGAGGGCGACAGAGAGAGGGAGAGGGCAACAGAGAGAGGGCGACAGAGAGAGGGAGAGGGCGACAGAGAGAGGGAGAGGGCGACAGAGAGAGGGTGAGGCGTCAGGGAAAGGGTGAGGGCGATAGGGAAAGGGTGAGGGCGACAGGGAAAGGGTTGAGGGCGATAGGGAAAGGGTGAGGGCGACAGGGAAAGGGTGAGGGCGACAGGGAAAGGGTGAGGCGACAGGGAAAGGGTGAGGGCGACAGGGAGAGGGTGAGGGCGACAGGGAGAAGGTGAGGGTGACAGGGAGAGGGTGACAGGGAGAGGGTGACACAGGGAGAGGGAAAGGGTGACACAAGGAGAGGGTGACACGGAGAGGGTGAGGGCAACAGGGTGAGGGCAACAGGGTGAGGGTGACACATGGAAAGGGTGACACAGCGAGAGGGTGACACAGGGAGAGGGTGACACAGGGAGAGGGTGACATAGGGAGAGGGTGACACAGGGAGAGGGTGACACAGGGAGAGGGTGACACAGGGAGAGGGCGACAGGGAGAGGGCAACAGGGAGAGGGCGACAGGGAAAGGGTGAGGGTGACACAGGGATAGGGTGACACAGGGAGAGGGTGACACAGGGAGAGGGTGACACAGGGAGAGGGTGACACACTCACAGACATACACTCACTCACAGACACACACACACTCACAGACACACACACACAGACACACACACTCACTCACAGACACACACACTCACTCACAGACACACACACTCACTCACAGACACACTCACTCACAGACACACACACTCACTCACAGACTCAGAGACACACACACACTCACAGACACAAACACTCACAGACACACACATTCACAGACACACATACACACACACTCACAGACACTCACAGACACACACACACAGTCACTCAGTCTGTCACTCACACACACACACTTACCCGCTAGGCAGGGGGTTGCACATGGCAGCAGTGGGGCCTCCGCACGGCAGTGGGCCCTCCACACGCGGTAAACCCAATCAGGGAGGGGATTATTTATTTATTTATTTATTTTCAAAATTGCGGGGGGGGGAAATGTTTTTACAAATTGGGGCTCGAGCAGGGGAATTCATAGAGCCGCAGCATGGCTCGCAGCGGCCTAAATCCAGTCGCCACGGGCGTGTGGTTATAATTATTTGTCAAACACTGTATATATATATATATACAAGTGTTCGACAATTGTATACATTTACTCGCCCGGGGCGGGTGGGATTTAACCCCCGGGCGAGTAACTATTGGCCCAAGCAGCACACGTGTTTTTTTTTTTAAATTCCCCCGTTCGCGCTGAAATTTCCCTGCTCGCGCTGAAAAAAAAAAAAAAAACTCCACCTACCTGACTCCTGATTGGCGCGCGCTCCAGGCTTTGTGGGCGCGCGGCCAGGCTCTATATGAGCCCGCCCCCAACGAGCGGCCATTCTGCCTGGAGCTCTGTTGGAGGGTAAGTACTCTCCATGCTGCGGCCCCTCTGCTCCTTCCCTGCGATCCCCCTGGTCCCCACATGGCTCCCTACTCCCCACCGCGCGGAAGCTCTCCTGTCCCCTGCTCCTGTCCCATTCCCCTCCTCCTGTCCCGTGCTCCTGTCCCCTCCTCCTGTCCCCTGTCCCCTCCTCCTGCTCCCTTCCCCTCTTCCTGCTCCTGTAGCCTTCCCCTCCTCCTGTCCCCTTCCCCTCGATCCACCGATCGATGTCAGGGGCGGGAGGTCCCCGCTGCTGCAGCCCGGTTGGCTTGGGGGGGGCTCGGCCCTCACCACGTGCCTCCCATGCGTCCCCTACCTTCATGATGGCGCAGCCGCCGCATGAGGTGGGGGGGATGTCGGCCTGGCCCCCCCCCCCCCCCGCCACGAGCATCATGCCGCCGCGGGCTGGGGGGGAAGAAGCAGCCTGCAGCTTGGCCAGGCACTGTGACATGCCGGCGAGGGGAGCAGGGGCAGTGGCGGCCACGGCGGGGCTGACTGTCACCTGGGGCGCCCAGTGGGGGATACCTTCGCCACGTGCCTCCCACCCACCTTGCTGATTGGGGGGGGGGGGATGTCGGCCTGCCCCCCACACGAGCGGGAGATGGGCGCGGGTGGGTGGGGATTTGCGTGGTTGCTGGTCGCGGCCTTTCCTCCCCTGTGTGTGTGTGAGAATGGTGTATGTGTGTGTGTGTGTGGGAGAATGTGTGTGTGTGTGTGAATGAATGTATGTGTGTATGGGAGTATGTGTATGTGTGTGACACCAGAGGTCCCCCCCAGTCAGTAACCCCCCCCAGTCAGTAACCCCCCCCCAGTCAGTAACCCCCCCCCCCAGTCAGTCACCCCCCAAGTTAGTAACCCCCCCCAGTCAGTAACCTTCCCCCCAGTCAGTCAGTCACCCCCCCAACCCCAGTCAGTGTCAGTCACCCCCCACCCCCAGCCAGTGTCAGTCACCCCCCACCCCCAGTCAGTGTCAGTCACCCCCCACCCCCAGTCAGTGTCAGTCACCCCCCACCCCTAGTCAGTGTCAGTCACCCCCCCCACCCCCAGTCAGTGTCAGTCACCCCCCCACCCCCAGTCAGTGTCAGTCACCCCCCCCACCCCCAGTCAGTGTCAGTCACCCCCCCCCCACCCCCAGTCAGTGTCAGTCACCCCCCCACCCCCAGTCAGTGTCAGTCACCCCCCACCCCCAGTCAGTGTCAGTCACCCCCCCACCCCCCAGTCAGTGTCAGTCACCCCCCACCCCCAGTCAGTGTCAGTCACCCCCCCACCCCCAGTCAGTGTCAGTCACCCCCCACCCCCAGTCAGTGTCAGTCACCCCCCCACCCCCAGTCAGTGTCAGTCACCCCCCCCCCCCACCCCCAGTCAGTGTCAGTCACCCCCCCCACCCCCAGTCAGTGTCAGTCACCCCCCACCCCCAGTCAGTGTCAGTCACTCACCCACCCAGTCACCCCTGCCCCACCCAGCCACTCACCCAGCAAACCACTCAACCAGCCAGTCACTCACCCAGCCTCTCTCTCTGTGTATCACCCACCCTCTGTGTGTGTCACCCACCGTTTCTCTCCTCTGTCTCACCTCACACTCTCTCTCCCCCCCCCCACACACTCTCTCTCCTCCCCCCCACACTCTCTCTCTCCCCCACACGCTCTCTCTCCCCCCCACACGCTCTCTCTCCCCCCCACATGCTCTCTCTCCCCCCCCACATGCTCTCTCTCTCCCCCCACACTCTCTCTCTCCCACACACACTCTCTCTCTCTCTCCCCCACTCTCTCTCTCTCTCCCCTCTCACTCTCTCTCTCTCTCTCTCTCTCTCTCTCCCCCACTCTCTCTCTCTCTCTCTCCCCCCCCACACACTCTCTCTTCCCCAACACTCTCTCTCCCTCTCTCCCCCACACTCTCTCTCCTCTCTCCCCCACACACTCTCTCCCTCTCTCCCCACACACTCTCTCTCTCTTCCCCACACACACTCTCTCTCCCCCACACTCTCTCTCTCCCCCCACACTCTCTCTCTCTCCCCCCCCCACACACTCTCTCCCCCCCCCACACACTCTCTCTCCCCCCCACACTCTCTCTCTCCCCTCCCCCCCACTCTCTCTCTCTCCCCCCCACACTCTCTCTCTCCCCCCCACACTCTCTCTCTCCCCCCCACAA